>NC_088407.1:14612530-14626651 GCF_034236695.1 Oncorhynchus nerka
GGTAGTATAGTATATTGACATGGTGGTAGTATAGTATATTGACATGGTGGTAGTATAGTATATTGACATGGTGGTAGTATAGTATATTGACATGGTGGTAGTATAGTATATTGACATGGTGGTAGTATAGTATATTGACATGGTGGTAGTATAGTATATTGACATGGTGGTAGTATAGTATATTGACATGGTGGTAGTATAGTATATTGACATGGTGGTAGTATAGTATATTGACATGGTGGTAGTATAGTATATTGACATGGTGGTAGTATAGTATATTGACATGGTGGTAGTATAGTATATTGACATGGTGGTAGTATAGTATATTGACATGGTGGTAGTATAGTATATTGACATGGTGGTAGTATAGTATATTGACATGGTGGTAGTATAGTATATTGACATGGTGGTAGTATAGTATATTGACATGGTGGTAGTATAGTATATTGACATGGTGGTAGTATAGTATATTGACATGGTGGTAGTATAGTATATTGACATGGTGGTAGTATAGTATATTGACATGGTGGTAGTATAGTATATTGACATGGTGGTAGTATAGTATATTGACATGGTGGTAGTATAGTATATTGACATGGTGGTAGTATAGTATATTGACATGGTGGTAGTATAGTATATTGACATGGTGGTAGTATAGTATATTGACATGGTGGTAGTATAGTATATTGACATGGTGGTAGTATAGTATATTGACATGGTGGTAGTATAGTATATTGACATGGTGGTAGTATAGTATATTGACATGGTGGTAGTATAGTATATTGACATGGTGGTAGTATAGTATATTGACATGGTGGTAGTATAGTATATTGACATGGTGGTAGTATAGTATATTGACATGGTGGTAGTATAGTATATTGACATGGTGGTAGTATAGTATATTGACATGGTGGTAGTATAGTATATTGACATGGTGGTAGTATAGTATATTGACATGGTGGTAGTATAGTATATTGACATGGTGGTAGTATAGTATATTGACATGGTGGTAGTATAGTATATTGACATGGTGGTAGTATAGTATATTGACATGGTGGTAGTATAGTATATTGACATGGTGGTAGTATAGTATATTGACATGGTGGTAGTATAGTATATTGACATGGTGGTAGTATAGTATATTGACATGGTGGTAGTATAGTATATTGACATGGTGGTAGTATAGTATATTGACATGGTGGTAGTATAGTATATTGACATGGTGGTAGTATAGTATATTGACATGGTGGTAGTATAGTATATTGACATGGTGGTAGTATAGTATATTGACATGGTGGTAGTATAGTATATTGACATGGTGGTAGTATAGTATATTGACATGGTGGTAGTATAGTATATTGACATGGTGGTAGTATAGTATATTGACATGGTGGTAGTATAGTATATTGACATGGTGGTAGTATAGTATATTGACATGGTGGTAGTATAGTATATTGACATGGTGGTAGTATAGTATATTGACATGGTGGTAGTATAGTATATTGACATGGTGGTAGTATAGTATATTGACATGGTGGTAGTATAGTATATTGACATGGTGGTAGTATAGTATATTGACATGGTGGTAGTATAGTATATTGACATGGTGGTAGTATAGTATATTGACATGGTGGTAGTATAGTATATTGACATGGTGGTAGTATAGTATATTGACATGGTGGTAGTATAGTATATTGACATGATATGTAGTATATTGACATGGTGGTAGTATAGTATATTGACATGATATATAGTATATTGACATGGTGGTAGTATAGTATATTGACATGGTGGTAGTATAGTATATTGACATGGTGGTAGTATAGTATATTGACATGGTGGTAGTATAGTATATTGACATGGTGGTAGTATAGTATATTGACATGGTGGTAGTATAGTATATTGACATGGTGGTAGTATAGTATATTGACATGGTGGTAGTATAGTATATTGACATGGTGGTAGTATAGTATATTGACATGGTGGTAGTATAGTATATTGACATGGTGGTAGTATAGTATATTGACATGGTGGTAGTATAGTATATTGACATGGTGGTAGTATAGTATATTGACATGGTGGTAGTATAGTATATTGACATGGTGGTAGTATAGTATATTGACATGGTGGTAGTATAGTATATTGACATGGTGGTAGTATAGTATATTGACATGGTGGTAATATAGTATATTGACATGGTGGTAATAGAGTATATTGACATGGTGGTAGTATACTATATTTACATGGTTGTAGTATAGTATATTGACATGGTGGTAATATAGTATATTGACATGGTGGTAATATAGTATATTGACATGGTGGTAGTATAGTATATTGACATGGTGAGTAATATAGTATATTGATATGAGTGGTAGTATAGTATATTGACATGGTATTAATATAATTATATTGACATGGTGGTAGTATGAGTATATTGACATGGTGGTAGTATAGTATATTGACATGGTGGTAATATAGTATATTGACATGGTGGTAGTATAATTATATTGACATGGTGAGTAGTATAGTATATTGTATGGCATAATTTGGTAGTATAGTATATTGACATGGTGGTAATATAGTATATTGACATGATATGTGAGTATATTGACATGGTGGTAGTATAGTATATTGACATGGTGGTAGTATAGTATATTGACATGGTGGTAGTATATTATGACATGGTGGTAGTATAGTATATTGACATGGTGGTAGTATAGTATATTTACATGATATGTAGTATATTGACATGGTGGTAGTATAGTATATTTACATGATATGTAGTATATTGACATGGTGGTAGTATAGTATATTGACATGGTGGTAGTATATTGACATGGTGGTAGTATAGTATATTGACATGGTGGTAGTATAGTATATTGACATGGTGGTAGTATAGTATATTGACATCGTGGTAGTATAGTATATTTACATGATATGTAGTATATTGACATGGTGGTAGTATATTGACATGGTGGTAGTATAGTATATTGACATGGTGGTAGTATAGTATATTGACATGGTGGTAGTATAGTATATTGACATGGTGGTAGTATAGTATATTGACATGGTGGTAGTATAGTATATTGACATGGTGGTAATATAGTATATTGACATGGTGGTAGTATAGTATATTGACATGGTGGTAGTATATTGACATGGTGGTAGTATAGTATATTGACATGGTGGTAGTATAGTATATTGACATGGTGGTAGTATAGTATATTGACATGGTGGTAGTATAGTATATTGACATGGTGGTAATAGCAGGTATGACATGGTGGTAGTATAGTATATTGACATGGTGGTAGTATAGTATATTGACATGGTGGTAGTATATTGACATGGTGGTAGTATAGTATATTGACATGGTGGTAGTATAGTATATTGACATGGTGGTAGTATAGTATATTGACATGGTGGTAGTATATTGACATGGTGGTAGTATATTGACATGGTGGTAGTATATTGACATGGTGGTAGTATATTGACATGGTGGTAGTATATTGACATGGTGGTAGTATAGTATATTGACATGGTGGTAGTATAGTATATTGACATGGTGGTAGTATATTGACATGGTGGTAGTATAGTATATTGACATGGTGGTAGTATAGTATATTTACATGATATGTAGTATATTGACATGGTGGTAGTATAGTATATTGACATGGTGGTAATATAGTATATTGACATGGTGGTAATATAGTATATTGACATGGTGGTAGTATAGTATATTGACATGATATGTAGTATATTGACATGGTGGTAGTATAGTATATTGACATGGTGGTAATATAGTATATTGACATGGTGGTAGTATAGTATATTGACATGGTGGTAGTATAGTATATTGACATGGTGGTAATATAGTATATTGACATGGTGGTAGTATAGTATATTGACATGGTGGTAGTATAGTATATTGACATGGTGGTAGTATAGTATATTGACATGGTGGTAATATAGTATATTGACATGATATGTAGTATATTGACATGGTGGTAGTATAGTATATTGACATGGTGGTAATATAGTATATTGACATGGTGGTAGTATAGTATATTGACATGGTGGTAGTATAGTATATTGACTACCGCCGTAGTATATTGACATGGTGGTAGTCAATATATTGACATGGTGAAGTATAGTATATTGACATGGTGGTCAGCTATACTATATTACATGGTGGTCAGTATAGTATATTTACATGATACTACCAGTATATACTGACATGGTGGTAGTATACTAATTATACCGACGTGATCGGTATGATATTGACATGTGGTGGTAGTATATGTATATTGACATGGTGGTAGTATAGTATATTGACATGGTGGTCAATATAGTATATTGACATGGTGGTAGTATAGTATATTGACATGGTGGGCAGTATAGTATATTGACGCCGGTGGTAATATAGTATATTGACATGGTGGCCGTATAGTATATTGACATGGTGGTAGTATAGTATATTGACATGATACTATATTACCGCCGTATGAGTATATTGACATGCCTGGTAGTATAGTATATTGACTGCCGCCATTGGTCGATATACTATATTTACATGATATGTAGTATATTGACATGGTGGTAATATAGTATATTGACATGGTGGTATGCTATACCGTGATATTGAGGTATGCTGGCCGTAGTATAGTATATTGACATGGCCGTGGTAATATAGTACCGCCGTATTGACATGATGCCGCGTGATCATATGCTATGCTGACATGGTGGTAGTATAGTATATTGACATGGTGGTAATATAGTATATTGACATGGTGGTAGTATAGTATATTGACGCCGGTGGTAATATAGTATATTGACATGGTGCCAGTATATATGACATGGTGGTAATATAGTATATTGAGTATATTGACATGGTGGTATAGTATATTGACATGGTGGTAATATAGTATATTGACATGATATAGTAGTATATTGACATGGTGGTAATATATATGACATGGTGGTAGTATAGTATATTGACATGGTGGTAGTATAGTATATTGACATGATAGTATAGTATATTGACATGGTGGTAATATAGTATATTTACATGATATGTAGTATATTGACATGGTGGTAGTATAGTATATTGACATGGTGGTAGTATATTGACATGGTGGTAGTATAGTATATTGACATGGTGGTAGTATAGTATATTGACATGGTGGTAGTATAGTATATTGACATCGTGGTAGTATAGTATATTGCCATGCCGTATGAGTATAGTATATTGACATGGTGGTAGTATGTATATTGACATGGTGGTAGTATAGTATATTGACATGGTGGTAGTATAGTATATTGACATGGTGGTAGTATAGTATATTGACATGGTGGTAATATATATGACATGGTAGTATAGTATATTGACATGGGTGGTAGTATAGTATATTGGCATGGTGGTAGTATAGTTAATATTGACATGGTGCCGTAGTATAGTATATTGACATGGTGGTAGTATAATATATTGACATGGTGGTAATATAGTATATTGACATGGTGGTAATATAGTATATTGACATGGTGGTAGTATAGTATATTGACATGGTGGTAGTATATTATATTGACATGGTGGTAATATAGTATATTGACATGGTGGTAGTATAGTATATTGACATGGTGGTAGTATATTATATTGACATGGTGGTAGTATAGTATATTGACATGGTGGTAGTATAGTATATTGACATGGTGGTAGTATAGTATATTGACATGGTGGTAGTATAGTATATTGACATGGTGGTAGTATAGTATATTGACATGATATGTAGTATATTGACATGGTGGTAATATAGTATATTGACATGGTGGTAATATAGTATATTGACATGGTGGTAGTATATTATATTGACATGGTGGTAATATAGTATATTGACATGGTGGTAGTATAGTATATTGACATGGTGGTAGTATAGTATATTGACATGGTGGTAGTATAGTATATTGACATGGTGGTAGTATAGTATATTGACATGGTGGTAGTATAGTATATTGACATGGTGGTAGTATAGTATATTGACATGATGGTAGTATAGTATATTGACATGGTGGTAGTATAGTATATTGACATGGTGGTAATATAGTATATTGACATGGTGGTAGTATAGTATATTGACATGGTGGTTGTATAGTATATTGGCATGGTGGTATTATAGTATATTGACATGGTGGTAATAGAGTATATTGACATGGTGGTAGTATACTATATTTACATGGTTGTAGTATAGTATATTGACATGGTGGTAATATAGTATATTGACATGATATGTAGTATATTGACATGGTGGTAATATAGTATATTGACATGGTGGTAGTATAGTATATTGACATGGTGGTAGTATAGTATATTGATATGGTGGTAATATAGTATATTGACATGGTGGTAGTATAGTATATTGACATGGTGGTAGTATAGTATATCCCGGCATTTTGGTAAAAAAAAAAAAAAACATGGGCCAGGATTGTATATTGACATGGTGTGTGTCTCTCTCTCTCTCATGGTCTCTCTCTCTCTCTCTCTCTCTCTCTCTCTCTCTCTCTGTGTGTATTGTCGCTGTGTCTCTCTATCTGACCTTCTCTTTATCTGCAGCCCTGAAAACTTGGAAAAGTGGGTTCAGTGAGGCAAGCACCCGCCAGTGTGCCAGCCTGAGTGCTATACTACCACCGTGAAATATGCTATGCTCCGCCGTGATCGGTTTCTCTTGCCGCCGTGCACAAGCCTTTCGCCTTTTATGCTATGCTTCCGTGGATCGGTAATAACATGTTCCGCCGTGATTTTGGAGGTGCTTTGCCGTTCTATGCAGCACTGCCCGTGATCTTATGCTCATGAGCCGTTGACATGCTATGCTGCCGCCGTGATCGATATGTGCCACCGCCGTGATCGGTATGATATGCTGCCGCCGTGTCTGTCTCGTATGCTATGCTGCCGCCGTGATCGGTATGCTGGGTTGCCGCCGTGATCGGTATGCTGCGCCAATCCGTGTTCTGTATGCTGCCCCGTGCTGCCGCCGTGATCGGTATGTATGCTGCCGCCGTGGTCGCTAGATATGCTATGCCTGTGTCGATATGCTGTGCTGCCGCCGTGATCGATGGAGACTACATATTGCCGCCGTGATCGATATGCTGTGCTGCCGCCGTGATCGAATGTATGCTGCCGCCGTGATCGACCATGCTGTGCTGCCGCCGTGATCAACGCTATGCAACACTGCCGCCGTCAGTACTGCTGCCGCCGTGATCGCAATGTATGCAGCTATGCTGCCGCCGTGATCATATGCTGCTGCCGCCGTGATCGATATGCTATGCTGCCGCCGTGATCGAGACACACAGAGTATGCTATGCTGCCGCCGTGAGAGTATGAGCTGCCGCCGTGATCGATGCTATATCGCTCTGCTGCCGCCGTGATCGATATGCTATGCTGCCGCCGTGTCCGGTTTGCTTTTGCTGCCGCCGTGATCGATATGCTATGCTGCCGCCGTGATCATATGCTATGCTGCCGCCGTGATCGATATGCTGTATTGCCGCCGTGATCGATATGCTGTGCTGCCGCCGTGATCGATATGCTGTGCTGCCGCCGTGATCGATTATGCTGTGCTGCCGCCGTGATCGGTATGCTGTGCTGCCGCCGTGTCATCGATGTATGCCGCCGTGTCAATATGTATGCCGCCGTGATCGGTATGCTGCGTATGCTGTGGAGTATGATGCTACTGCCGCCGTGATCGATATGCTGTGCTGCCGCCGTGATCTGCCATGATCGGATATGCTATATTGCCGCCGTGTCGATATGCTATGCTGCCGCCGTGATCTGCAGTATGCTATGCTGCCGCCGTGACCCATGCTGCTGCCGTGATCGATGCTGCCGCCGTGTCAATATGCTATATTGCCGCCGTATACTATACTACCACCATGTCATGCTATGCTGCCGCCGTGATCGATATGCTGCCGCCGTGTCGGTATACTATGCTGCCGCCGTGTCATCGGTATGCTGCCGCCGTATGTATATCGATACCGCCGTGATCGTATGCTATGCTGCCGCCGTGATATGCTATGTTGCCGCCGTGATCGGTATGCTATGCTGCCCGCCGTGCCGCCGTCGAATATGCTGTATGCCGCCGTGTCGATATGCTATATTGCCACCGTGTCAATATCCCGCCGTATCGATATGCAATATGTATACTGCCGCCGTGATATGCGATGCCGCCGTCAATAATATGCTATGCTGCCGCCGTGATCGATATGCTATGCTGCCGCCGTGTCAATATGCTGTGCTGCCGCCGTGATCGAATATGCCGCCGTATATGCTGCCCGCCGTGATCGATATGCTATGCTGCCGCCGTGATCGGTATGCTACACTGCCGCCGTGATCGATATGCTATGCTGCCGCCGTGATCGGTATGCTGTGTTGCCGCCGTGTCAATATGCTATGCTGCCGCCGTGATCTATATGCTGCCGCCGTGCTATCAATATGCCTGCCGCCGTGATCTGGTATGCTATGCCGCCGTGATCAGTATGCTGTATTGCCGCCGTGATCAATATGTATGCTGCCGCCGTGATCAATGCCGCCGTGATCGGTATGCTGCCGCCGTGATCGTATGCTGCCGCCGTGATACTATGCTGCCGCCGTGTGATCAATAATGCCACCGTATACTGCCACCGTGTGCTATGCTGCCGCCGTGATCGACTATGTTTTATGCTGTACTGCCAATGTATGTATGCTGCCGCCGTGTCATATCCTGCCGCCGTAGGTAATTCCAAATGCTGTACTGTTCCAGTATACTATGCTGCGTTTGTCTATTGTTTTGAGCTTAGATGAAGATCAGATACAATTTTATGACCAATGTATGTAGATATCAGGAGTAATTCCAAAGGGTTCACAAACTCTTTCTTCCCTGATTAACAGAATTGTGATCATAGGGTGAGTTATTAGTCACAGTGTTTCACAACAATCACAAACTTACAAACTGTTCCCCCAAATATATATATTTGTTGTTTTCGAGACAAAAGTTTTCAGTGAGTTTTTAGTCATAGTTGTTTGTCTCATTGAGTCAGAGAAAACATTGCAGTAAACGTGATGCTGTTGACCGGATCACTGGGTGCTGCGGAAAGGAGGAGGTCAAAGGGGTTGAGTGTAACGGATGTGAAACGGCTAAGCAAGTTAGCGGTGTGCGCTAAATAGTTTCAATCGGTGACGTCCACTTGCTCTGAGACCTTGAAGTAGTAGTTCCCCTTGCTCTGCAAAATTTTCGGCTTTGTGGGAGCGATGGCTGTGATGCCCGAGGGTGACTCGTTTGATGTGTGCAGAGGGTCCCTGGTTACGGCGCCCGGGTATCGGCGAGGGATCAGGTCTAAAGTTATACTGCTCGCCTCATTGGAGTTGGGGTTTGAGGTTATTCGGTACAGTTACAATCTTCTTTTTGAACAATGTTATGTTGATGCTTACGAGACCCAAGTATCGGTTGTGTTTTGTTGTAGCAGCGTTAGCTAGTGCTAATTGGCTGTTGCACTGCGTCAAAGCGGCTGGTAGTGTTCTGCAGTCACGTGATAACTTGTTCTCCATCTTCTTTCTAATGCTGCAGGCCAACATGCTATTTGTTTCCCTGACTGATTCAACACAGCTTCTCTCTGCTCTCTCTCTCTCTCGTCGCTCTGCAGCGGACATATAGTGAGCCATATGTTTTGGGTTTGCATCATCCTTCGCCAATAAAGTCACAGTGTCAAACAGCAAATACATATAGAATCACGGAAACATACTGTTTCTGGACCTAAGTATGGTGATGATATCATATGGGGAAATCCATGACAATTTAATGTGGCCCTCGTTAGTCTCAGCAGCAGCACTGCCAGGTTAGTGACTCATTTAGTCTGTTCATTTTAAGAGCCGTTACTGTGTGTGTGTGTGTGTGTGTGTGTGTGTGTGTGTGTGTGTGTGTGTGTTTGTGTGTGTAATGTGCGTGTGCCTGCTCCTCATGGGATTAATCTCCAGTAAACTGTTCTGTTGTTGACAATGAAGACATGGTTACTAACCAAGATCTCCACTCAGACAGCCGACTGTCTCTCTCACTAACTCTCTCTCTCTGGTCTCTCATCTCCTCTCATTTTACATTCTATTTACTCTCTCTCAATTCCTTCAACTCCTCCTTCTGTTGTATGACAGCCTATGTGTGGGTCTTTCAGAGGGTTGGGATAAGCAGTTGTCTTGATGACAACCTATGTGTGGAGTCTTTCGGAGGGTTGGGATAAGCAGTTGTCTTGATGACAACCTATGTGTGGGTCTTTCAGAGGGGTTGGGATAAGCAGTTGTCTTGATGACAACCTATGTGTGGGTCTTTCAGAGCGGATGTGAAGCAAAATACATATTTCTATTTATTACTAATATTTCTCTCTCTCTCTCTCTCTCTCTCTAAAGTGAAATTAACAGTACACACATTACACTCACAGGAAGTTACAAAATAATAAAGACATTACAAATGGCATATTATTTATATATATACAGTGTTGTAACGATGTGGAAATGGTTCAAAGTACAAAGGGAAAATAAATAAGCATAAAAAATGGGTTTATTTCTTCACTGGTTGCCCTTTCTTGTGGCAACAGGTAAAACACTTGCTGTTGTGATGCACACTGTGATATTTCAACCAGCAGATATGGGGTTTATCAAAATCAGGTATGTTTAAATTCTTTGTGCATCTGTGTAATCTGATGGAATTTCTGCAGAATTCTGCATGCAGTCTCAATTTGAGTGTTTGTCCCATGTTGTGAATTCTTGGTTAGTGAGCGGACCCCGTTTAGACCTCCACAACCATAAAGGGCAATAGGTTCTACAACTGATTCAAAATATTTTTATGAATCCTAGTGGTATGTCAATTTTTATGTTCCCTTTTGATGGCATAGAATGCCCCCTTCTTTCCCTTGCCTCTCAGATCGTTCACAACTTTGTGGGAGTTACTTGTGGCGCAGGTGTTTAGGCTGAGAGGTATGTATAGTTTTTGTGCTCCTAGGGCATTTAGATGTCTAGATGGAATTTGTATTCGTGGTCCACCAGCAGCTGGACCTTTTTGGAACACACCATTATTTTGGTATTACAGTTTTCTCAGTCGCTTTGGTGCATTTTCACATCATCCCTAACATGTGCAAAATAATAAGTGCATTTCTAGACAATTTGTACAAACTGCAATATACAAATAGATGTGTTCTAAAGCTAGTCGGTCGCTAAAATCCTTAGAATCAACGTCTCAACAGTAAACAATCATTGCCAATGGTCATGTCAGTCCATCAGAATGATAAGTCATTGAGTCATTGTTCGCGAACAAGATTCGTCAAATGTTTAGGCATGTTGTCAATGTAACTATGTGCTTTGACGTATTACCTGTCTCAGCTTAGGCTACAGTTTGGATGGCATCTGTATTGAAAATGCACAGGCTGCACTTCTATGGCATATATCAATTTCAACAGTACTATTTACATATTACTGTATGCGGGTTCATTGATTGAAAGAGACTGGACAACCCAAGAGGCACAAAGGAAAAAAGCTAAGTGGAGAAAGACCACACGAGCCACCCCTCAGGCACGGCTTTTGCCCGCAGCACTGTTGTGCTGTCTCTGCAATCAGACGATTCCTGTCTGTCGGAAACCTCACTATATTCTCATCCACATCACCGGATATTTTCCCTTCCAAGTACAACGTGGAAAGAATCTTCTTGGAATGCCTATATCTTCGCTCCTCTGCGGGCGTCTGCTGTGAGTGTCCTCACGTGCTGCATCCATTGCGGCCAGCAGGATCGTCTATGTGTGTGGCTAACGATCATTTTACCACCCTCCACTGCTGAAAAATAACTCCTCAGTTTGCTTGAGGAATGGTGAGATAGGTGGGAGGAATTTTATCGAGCGTCCTCAGGTGGAGTCACTGAGCCATTGCCTTATGTTTGATCGGTGGAAGCTCACACAGTCACAGGCGAGTACATGCCTTTGGCAAATCCTCTCCTAAGCAAGTACCCCTCTCGTCATCAGGGGATGAGGAGCCACTGTAGAATGTCTCTAAAAAGTTGATTAGATGCTGGGGTGTTGTGGCCCTTATAGGGGGATATGGGTTAGGACACCATGCTCGAGAAATAGCAGCTTTTACATGGTGATCTTTCCTCCCGTTAGCCTGTGCAAATCCACGGTAGCTCTGTTGACCGATGATATTCGACCCCGTCTTCTGCATGTGGGAGGGTTAACTTGATTCCAGCTCCATTATACACTATATCCCAGAACACACAGTTGAATTTGTTTTGGTAAGGAAGAGTGACATAACATGTACATATGTGCATATTCCTTCCACCTTCCACCCAGGCTATGAGGGTGGCCAGTCCTCTTCTGGCTGTGCCGGGTGGAGATTATAAACCTGAGAGGAACCAGGCTATGAGGGTGGCCATTTTCTCTTCTGGCTGTGCCGGGTGGAATTATAAACCTGAGAGGAACCAGGCTATGAGGTGTGGTCCTCTTCTGGCTGTGCCAGGTTAGACCTATGTCCTCTTCTGCCTCTTCCTCTGTTTTGCCTTCCTGTGCCATCCTTTGCTCTCTTATTCTCCTCCTCTTGGCTTATTAGGCCCATAACATTCTTTTCTGATCCATCCATTATTGGAAAATGCAACTCTGTGCTTTTGGTCTGTCTATATGCTTGCCAATTGATTCTTCATGAGATGCACCTTTGAGAAATGTAGACAACTGGTTGATTGTTGGTTGAACTAACACTTTACATTCCTTCATGAGTGAGGGTCAATTTCACCTGCACGATTCATCAATTCACATTTTGTACAAAGGTCTAATAAAAATGTGTAAAACTATGTGACAGTTTATGACAAATAGTTCAATAATTTTTGCATGCTATTAAACGTATGCAGAACTAAGGCCCCTGCCATAGATGTTTTGAAGGGTAAGACTATTCAACAGAGAACCATCTACTACATTTTGATCAACATGACATGAGCAATTGATAATGTGGAAAAAGCTGACACTTGTACATTATCAATTGCAATTTGCTCTAAAGGAATAAAGAAATTGCTTTAATGATGTACACAAGTGACTAGATGATTTGGAATTTGTACAAGTAGTTTCAAGAATTGCACTTTGATCTAAGAAATGCAAAGCGACTGAAAAACTGTAATGAAGATTTCCTGTCAGGGCCCAGGTCTGACTGAATGTCTCTGCAGAAAGATCTAGGCGCTGCTGTAGGCCCCTCTTGGTTGGTGACAGAAGCACCAGTTCATCCCAGCAAACAGTAGACATATGATTTCAGATTCTAGTAGGGTGAGGCCGGGTGCTGCAGACTGTTCTAGTGCCAGCATAGTTGTTTATATATATGTTGAAGAGGGGTGGGGCTTAAGCTGCATCCCTGTCACCACCCGGCCCTGTGGGAAGGAAATGTGTGTTTTTGCCTATTTTAACTGTACACTTGTTTTTGTGTACATGGATTTTCTAATGTGGTATGTTTTCCATCAATTTGTATCGCAGAACCTCAAGCCAAATTGAGTCAGAAGGCTTTTTGAAATCACAAAGCATGAGAAGACTTTCTCTTTGTTTTGGTTAGTTGGTTTGTCAATTAGGGTGTGAAGAATGAATCACGTGGTCTGTCATACAGTAATTTGGTAAAGACAATTTGACATTTGCTCAGTACATTGTTTTCTGAGGAAATGTACAAGTCTGTTGTTAATGATAATGCAGAGGTTTTCCCAAGACTTCTGGTGATGTATATACCCGCGGTGGTCATTGGGGTCAAATTTTTCTCAAGGTTGAATTGGTGTGATCAGTCCTTTGGTTCCAAATTTTGCTTGAAGATACCCAGGCTAAGGATGATGTTAAAGAGTTTTAGTATAGTATCTGGTAGTCCTTAATGGTTGATTCTAAGATTTGCATTTGATAATGCATATGTTTTTAACTGTTTGTTCTTTGTTATAGGATAAGTTGGATAATTGGTTTACCCATACATCTCCATTTTGGATAGATGAACTTTGTGTTGATTAAATAGTACCAGCAAAACACCAGTCTCAATGTCAGCAGTGAAGAGCGACTCCGGGATGCTGGCTTTCTGAGCCAGAGATGCAAAGAAAAAAACATTCTCAGACTGGCCAA
>NC_088407.1:14626751-14659251 GCF_034236695.1 Oncorhynchus nerka
CAACTCCTAACCTTGTGGTAATATCATCAGTGAGTAAACAAATACTAAGTCAATTTAATCCCAGGTTTAATTTGAGGTTCAGGTTATGGATCAAGCTCATGAATTCAATTTAGTCAAATTGTGACCACTAACCCTAACCTTGCGGCAAGCAATATTGTCAGTAAGCAATTAGACACAAGCAATGCTATAGCTCATGAACATCGAGGTCATCAATTCTGACACTTGTCCAACAGTTGCTCCAGGAGCTGAATATCCACCCAGATGGCGCCCTCTTGTGGTCATTCTGTGTCATTACCACCAGGCCTCCCACTGTGTCATTCAGCCACTGGAGAACTACATGTGGAAAACATTTCTAGTTTCTATTGTCATGTGTACAAGTACATTGAAATGCCTTTATTAAAACTCTTTACCAGTAATCAATATCAGTAGTACTGTAAAGTAAAACAGAACGTAAGCAGAGAACAGTCTATGGCTTGAGTGGCTGGAGTCGAACCATTATCTTGGCTGTCCGTACCACCACCTGATATAGAGGTTGTGGATGGCAGGGAGCTCAGCCCCAGTGATGTACTGGGCTGTCCGTACCACCACCTGATATAGAGGTTGTGAATGGCAGGGAGCTCAGCCCCAGTGATGTACTGGGCTGTCCGTACCACCACCTGATATAGAGGTTGTGGATGGCAGGGAGCTCAGCCCCAGTGATGTACTGGGCTGTCCGTACCACCACCTGATATAGAGGTTGTGAATGGCAGGGAGCTCAGCCCCAGTGATGTACTGGGCTGTCCGTACCACCACCTGATATAGAGGTTGTGGATGGCAGGGAGCTCAGCCCCAGTGATGTACTGGGCTGTCCGTACCACCACCTGATATAGAGGTTGTGGATGGCAGGGAGCTCAGCCCCAGTGATGTACTGGGCTGTCCGTACCACCACCTGATATAGAGGTTGTGAATGGCAGGGAGCTCAGCCCCAGTGATGTACTGGGCTGTCCGTACCACCACCTGATATAGAGGTTGTGGATGGCAGGGAGCTCAGCCCCAGTGATGTACTGGGCTGTCCGTACCACCACCTGATATAGAGGTTGTGGATGGCAGGGAGCTCAGCCCCAGTGATGTACTGGGCTGTCCGTACCACCACCTGATATAGAGGTTGTGGATGGCAGGGAGCTCAGCCCCAGTGATGTACTGGGCTGTCCGTACCACCACCTGATATAGAGGTTGTGGATGGCAGGGAGCTCAGCCCCAGTGATGTACTGGGCTGTCCGTACCACCACCTGATATAGAGGTTGTGGATGGCAGGGAGCTCAGCCCCAGTGATGTACTGGGCTGTCCGTACCACCACCTGATATAGAGGTTGTGGATGGCAGGGAGCTCAGCCCCAGTGATGTACTGGGCTGTCCGTACCACCACCTGATATAGAGGTTGTGGATGGCAGGGAGCTCAGCCCCAGTGATGTACTGGGCTGTCCGTACCACCACCTGATATAGAGGTTGTGGATGGCAGGGAGCTCAGCCCCAGTGATGTACTGGGCTGTCCGTGCCACCACCTGATATAGAGGTTGTGGATGGCAGGGAGCTCAGCCCCAGTGATGTACTGGGCTGTCCGTACCACCACCTGATATAGAGGTTGTGGATGGCAGGGAGCTCAGCCCCAGTGATGTACTGGGCTGTCCGTACCACCACCTGATATAGAGGTTGTGAATGGCAGGGAGCTCAGCCCCAGTGATGTACTGGGCTGTCCGTACCACCACCTGATATAGAGGTTGTGGATGGCAGGGAGCTCAGCCCCAGTGATGTACTGGGCTGTCTGTACCACCACCTGATATAGAGGTTGTGGATGGCAGGGAGCTCAGCCCCAGTGATGTACTGGGCTGTCCGTACCACCCTCTGCAGTGCCATGCTATTGAGGGACGGTGCAGTAGTCATACCAAGTAGTGATGCAGCCAGCCAAGATGCTCTCGATGGTGCAGCCAGCCAAGATGCTCTCGATGGTGCAGCCAGCCAAGATGCTCTCGATGGTGCAGCCAGCCAATATGCTCTCGATGGTGCAGCCAGCCAAGATGCTCTCGATGGTGCAGCCAGCCAAGATGCTCTCAGTGGTACAGCTCTATAACTTTTTGAGGATTTGAGGGCCCATGCCAAACCTTTTCAACCTCCTGAGGAGGAAGAGGCACTATCATACCTTCTTGACGACTGTGTGCGTGTTTGTGGACCATTTTAAGTCCTTAGTGATTGAGACACCATGGAACTGAAAGCTCTCGGCTCAGTGGGCTGGCCAGAGGCAGGAACCCAGGAAGGAACCCAGAGAGGAGCCAGGGCTCCGAGAGGAGGCCCATCCTCTTCTGGCTTTACCAGGTAAAGAGTACATATGGCCACTGAACTACATACACTGCTGCCTTTTGGGGGCCCGAAGCTAGATTTGTTTGTGGGGCCCCCACACCTTGTGGAAAAAAACATTTTTGTGGCCCCCCCTCTTGACGGCGGAAAGAACATTTTCAGTTTTAAAGTAAAGCCACAACACCTCTCCACATCACTTAGGCCAAACACTCAGCAGCGGAGTGACTGGGGTGAAGAGTGGGCTGTCACGTTGGGGGTCCAATCTGAATTCAACTCATAGGGTTTGGGTGAACCAAGCTGGATGCTGGATGACTGGCTGGGTGTGGACTGGCTGGATGACAGTGGTGTGGTTAGGTCAACTTTTGTCCATTGGACTTGGTTCCCCTCTCCCCTTCTGCTCCTGTTGGAGAACCAGGGAGTCATGGAGAGAGGCCAGGCTCCGCTCTAGCCAGAGAGAGTGCACCGGAGACCAGCCTTCCAGCATAGTTGGTGGTTGGATGTAGAACCAGGGTGTCTTGGACTGAGGCTATCTTTAGGTCTTTCCAACTCAGAGAGAGTGCACCGGAGACCAGCCTTCCAGCATAGTTGGTGGTTGGATGTAGAACCAGGGTGTCTTGGACTGAGGCTATCTTTAGGTCTTTCCAACCCAGGGAGAATGCATCCGAGACCAGCCTTCCAGCATAGTTGGTGGTTGGATGTAGAACCAGGGTGTCTTGGACTGAGGCTATCTTTAGGTCTTTCCAACCCAGAGAGAGTGCACCGGAGACCAGCCTTGCAGCATAGTTGGTGGTTGGATGTAGAACCAGGGTGTCTTGGACTGAGGCTATCTTTAGGTCTTTCCAACCCAGGGAGAATGCATCCGAGACCAGCCTTCCAGCATAGTTGGTGGTTGGATGTAGAACCAGGGTGTCTTGGACTGAGGCTATCTTTAGGTCTTTCCAACCCAGAGAGAGTGCACCGGAGACCAGCCTTGCAGCATAGTTGGTGGTTGGATGTAGAACCAGGGTGTCTTGGACTGAGGCTATCTTTAGGTCTTTCCAACCCAGGGAGAATGCATCCGAGACCAGCCTTCCAGCATAGTTGGTGGTTGGATGTAGAACCAGGGTGTCTTGGACTGAGGCTATCTTTAGGTCTTTCCAACCCAGAGAGAGTGCACCGGAGACCAGCCTTGCAGCATAGTTGGTGGTTGGATGTAGAACCAGGGTGTCTTGGACTGAGGCTATCTTTAGGTCTTTCCAACCCAGGGAGAATGCATCCGAGACCAGCCTTCCAGCATAGTTGGTGGTTGGATGTAGAACCAGGGTGTCTTGGACTGAGGCTATCTTTAGGTCTTTCCAACCCAGGGAGAATACATCCGAGACCAGCCTTCCAGCATACCCCCTCAACCTCACCTCAGTTAATAACGACGTGATGATTTTATCAGACAGTTGATCAGATATCAGACAGAGATCGTCAATATTTGTTTTGTTATTGTTCAGCCGTGTGATGATGTCATCAGAGATCGCCTCTGCGTACGTCATCAGCTTGGCACTCCTTCCGTGGGGTCCTCGCTCTTCATATCTGACCTCACCGGAGGAGTGGGTGTCCTTGGAGGGGCGGCGAGTGGAGCTGGAGGATCCAGAGGAATGATACTTGATGGTCCCGTTGAATTGATGTGTCTCACCATTTCCACTCATCTCTGTATCCCAATGAACCTCCCTTTGTCTTGTACTGTGTAGAACCGTCTGCCTTCTATCTGAGGGTGAGCTGGCATTGGAAAGGACAAAGAACTTGTGCTGAATGAAGAGGGCATGTTGGACCAAAAGCTCTCACTTCCAACTGTTTACTTAAAGGCAGCTATGATGGCCTGAGAGGCTAGCTTCTCAGCCAATCTCTCCTGAACTGGAAGACAGGTGGATGAGGACTCGTAATATGTAGCTGAGTGTACTACATCTTCAGCCATGGTGTGGGCCAAAGAGTGAATGATCCATCCATTGTCTTGGCTGGGTTCTAGAACATTCTGGACCCCACTCACCTAAAAGAGAACAACGAGAATCCAAAAGAGACACATTTGTTTCAATTTGTACTATATGACTATGTTATAATAGGCCTATATTATTTCAGTTTGTGTGTGGAAAGACAATAATTGAATGTTTAAGTTGTCTGTGTGTGTTCCTGGCTTCAGACTAGGTGTGGAAGCCAGGAACACACACAGAAACCAGAGCCAGTGTGTGTGCATGGTGCGTGAAAAAGACACTGGATGGAAACCCACTGGCAGGCTGCCAATCACCACATGAGCTGTCAAGGTTCCAGGAAGTCAGAGAGTCACATGACAGACTGACCGGAAGTGTTTGATTTAGATCAAAAGACAAAAGAGAACCTGTATGACCTTCTGTAACTCCCAGAGAAAGTCTAATGAAATGTATATGAGAGAACACAGAATGGAATTGACACAGTCAGGCTGGTAATTCCAACAGGGAACTGACCTGGAACCCAGGACGTGTTCTGATAGATGATGGAATTGTGTGTGTGTGTGTGTGGGTGTGTGTGTGTGTGTGGGTGTGTGTGTGTGTGTGTGTGTGTGTGTGTGTGTGTGTGTGTGTGTGTGTGTGTGTGTGTGTGTGTGTGTGTGTGTGTGTGTGTGTGTTGGATAATTTGGCAGGTGTAATAGATGTCAATATAGGATCATTCACAACAGTGTCAGGGTGTTCCAAGCGGAAACTGTATCCACGTGTGAAATGAATGTGGTGTTCTGTGTGCCTGTGCGTGCGTGAATGTATTTTATTATCCAAAGCTAAAGCACACGACTTAACCTGCCAAGCATAGATGATGCTATCAGAGGTCTATTTTTATTCAAAACAATGACAGTTTTCAGACACAGTAGAAGATATAGCAATAATCATCCATTTGTTCTGAAGGATGAATCTGTGTCAAAAATGGCCCTCTCTTCTCCATATAGGCTCATAAGACGCTGGTCAAAACTAGTCAAAACTAGTGCACTACATAGGGAACAGGGTGCCAGCCCTGGTCAAAACTAGTGCACTACATATGGAACAGGGTGCCAGCTCTGGTCAAAACTAGTGCACTACATATGGAACAGGGTGCCAGCTCTGGTCAAAACTAGTGCACTACATATGGAACAGGGTGCCAGCTCTGGTCAAAACTAGTGCACTACATAGGGAATAGGGTGCCAGCTCTGGTCAAAACTAGTGCACTACATAGGGAATAAGGTGCCAGCTCTGGTCAAAACTAGTGCACTACATAGGGAATAGGGTCCCAGCTCTGGTCAAAACTAGTGCACTACATAGGGAATAGGGTGCCAGCTCTGGTCAAAACTAGTGCACTACATAGGGAATAGGGTGCCAGCTCTGGTCAAAACTAGTGCACTACATAGGGAACAGGGTGCCAGCTCTGGTCAAAACTAGTGCACTACATAGGGAATAGGGTGCCAGCTCTGGTCAAAACTAGTGCACTACATAGGGAATAGGGTGCCAGCTCTGGTCAAAACTAGTGCACTACATAGGGAATAGGGTGCCAGCTCTGGTCAAAACTAGTGCACTACATAGGGAACAGGGTGCCGTTTGGGACACTAGCTAAATATCTGCTAATAAGCCTACCTCTTTCCCTACTGAATTTATTTTATTTATTTATTTTGCTCCTTTGCACCCCATTATTTTTTATTTCTACTTTGCACATTCTTCCATTGCAAATCTCCCATTCCAGTATTTTACTTGCTATATTGTATTTACTTTGCCACCATGGCCTTTTTTTTGCCTTTACCTCCCATCTCACCTCATTTGCTCACATCGTATATAGACTTGTTTCTACTGTATTATTGACTGTATGTTTGTTTTACTCCATGTGTAACTCTGTGTCGTTGTATGTGTCGAACTGCTTTGCTTTATCTTGGCCAGGTCGCAATTGTAAATGAGAACTTGTTCTCAACTTGCCTACCTGGTTAAATAATGGTGAAAAAAGCCTATCTGGTCTTCTTCCGGTGTAAAAGACGAGGTCTATTAACAATTAACCACAGCAGACAGAGCAGATGGGCGCACACACACACATATATACACACATATACATATATACACACACACACACATATACACACACACACACACACACACACACACACACACACACATATATACACACATATACACACACACACACACACACACACATATATACACACATATACACACACACACACATATACACACACACATATACACACATATATACACACATATACACACACACACACACACACACACACACATATACACACACACTTCTCACCTAATTTGCTCACATTGTATATAGACTTGTTTTTTTTACTGTATTATTGACTGTATGTTTGTTTTACTCCATGTGTAACTCTGTGTCGTTGTATGTGTCGAACTGCTTTGCTTTATCTTGGCCAGGTCGCAATTGTAAATGAGAACTTGTTCTCAACTTGCTTACCTGGTTAAATAAAGGTGAAATAAATAAATAAATAAAACACACAGACATATATACACACACACACACACACACACACACACACACACACACACACTCCCAAATATCTCTTTAGCCTCTCAGACAGGGATATCTCTTTGGCCTCTCAGACAGGGATATCTCTTTAGCATCTCAGACAGGGATATCTCTTTGGCCTCTCAGACAGGGATATATCTTTAGCCTCTCAGACTGGGATATCTCTTCGGCCTCTCAGACAGGGATATCTCTTTGGCCTCTCAGACAGGGATATATCTTTAGCCTCTCAGACTGGGATATCTCTTTGGCCTCTCAGACAGGGATATCTCTTTGGCCTCTCAGACAGGGATATCTCGTTGGCCTCTCAGACAGGGATATCTCTTTGGCCTCTCAGACAGGGATATCTCTTTGGCCTCTCAGACAGGGATATATCTTTGGCCTCTCAGACAGGGATATCTCTTTGGCCTCTCAGACAGGGATATCTCTTTGGCCTCTCAGACAGGGATATCTCTTACTACATTCAAACATAAGGAGGAAGACACATACTACGCCCCAAATGGCACCCTATTCCCTACATAGTGCATTACTCTACCGGCCCTGTTCAAAAGTAGTGCACTATGTAGGGAACAGGGTGCCATTTCAGAGGCACACAGAGATAAAGACCACAGGGAGAAATGAAAAAAATCCCTTTGAGGTGTTTGATGTCTAGGGAGTCGTATTTCTCTTACTCTTGATATCTATACAATGCCTTGGATTACTTATCAAAGGATGCACTGGTTTGAAACACGCACACACACACACGCGCGCACGCACACACACACGCGCGCACACACACGCGCGCGCGCGTGCGCGCACACACACACACACACACACGCATACGCGCACACACACACACACACACACACACACACACACACACACACACACACACACAGCCCTCTCATATCTCCATTGGCCCTATCAAAGCCAGGGAAGACTCTTCATGCTTTAACAAAACCCTGAGGCCTGTAAGGGTAAGAACCAGACAGCCAAAAGCCAATTTTGTCACATTTATTGTGTGTGTATGTTATCGTCCGCGTGTGTGAGTTTGAGTGTGTGTATGTTATCGTCCGCGTGTGTGTGAGTTTGAGTGTGTGTGTATGTTATCGTCCGTGTGTGTGTGAGTTTGAGTGTGTGTGTATGTTATCGTCCGTGTGTGTGTGAGTTTGAGTGTGTGTATGTTATCGTCCGTGTGTATGTGAGTTTGAATGTGTGTGTATGTTATCGTCCGTGTGTGTGTGAGTTTGAGTGTGTGTGTATGTTATCGTCCGTGTGTGTGTGAGTTTGAGTGTGTGTGTATGTTATCGTCCGCGTGTGTGTGAGTTTGAGTGTGTGTATGTTATCGTCCGCGTGTGTGAGTTTGAGTGTGTGTATGTTATCGTCCTCGTGTGTGAGTTTGAGTGTGTGTATGTACACAACTAGATTGATATTCCAACATGTATTGCCCTATCATATTGAGCTTTGAGAGGCTGAAACAGCATGAAAATATTTTCTCATCTCATTTCATTGACAACTGGACACATTCTCGCAATCTCACAATTTAAACTGTTGTTGTTCAGCTTGAAGGTATAAGTTTCATGTAAAATGTTTCAGGAGGAACAGAAGAGTTAGGAAATAAAGAAAGAGATTGAGATGAAACCAGTTTACTAAAGAAAGTTTCTTCAGATATGTACCATTTTGCTCTTGTGAACGACAACAGAAGACAAGACAAGGCCGGTTTGCTGTAGCTGAGTTGCAAATGGCCATGATGGGGAAATAGATACGCTGTTGTGAACCTATAGTCACTTCCTGAATGCGTGTGCGAGTGAGAGAGACATTAAAATATTAAAGGTGGGTCCAATCTGGCCCTTGGGTGGTTTGAGTAAAATATACTTTAAAATGACTAAAACCAAATGGAAACTATGTAGAAATTATAATGGTCCTATAGTCACACAGTTTCTTGACTGTCCAGTTCACTAATAATCACTAGACAGTCAGGGAGCATCCTTGAAGATTGAATGCGGTAGCCCTGGAGGAAAATGAGTTTGACACCCCTGTTATAGAGTTGTGTTAGTTGCAATTTTTTTCTTCAAATACAATAATATCATTCCATTTTATTTTACTCTAGCAAATGAAAATAGGTCCTGCCATTTAGTTTACGGAATCCTAGGGACTTTTTGCAACCATATGAATAGCAGAGTGACTGTTTTAACAGTTCTTTAAAACCAGACTTGTTTCAAGACAGAGAGTTTAACATGTTGACATGTTAAACTATAGCTTGCTAACGTTATGTAGAATGTGCAAATGAAATCGCATCCAGAAACGGTTATTTTTAGTTATTGTGAAAAAAAGAAAATATATATAGTTCCTAGAATTCATACAAGAAATGTCACCGCGGTACTGTTCACAACTACAACATTAGCTGTGAAAACGCATTTACTTCAGCAAACACCGACGAGCTCCCATTGGTTGCTAAGAAGTTTGAAAATTCCAAAGACTCCGCCCCCTAACAACGGCATCGTAGCTGAGCGCTGATAGGCGAACTATCGACGAATTTCAACCAATCAGCACCGTCCGCACGGTGTTTGGAAGTAGTTTTGCTTACAAATCTGTTTTAGCTCGCGGTTTCGACCTGTGTTGAATGTTGTATTTTTCCGCTCAGAAACTTTTGCAACCAATTTTGACAGCACGGAAAATACGATAAGGTAAGATGTTGTTTCATTAACGGATAAGCTAGTTTTCTCACTAGATAGCGTGCTACCCTTTCGAAATCACATGCGCTCGGGTGCAGGACCCTTTGAGCAGTAGGCTGACCAACGTTAACGTTAGATCATTCCACACAATGTACGTTTTCTGCTTGTGATACCAACATATTGCCCTTTGAACCAGTATCTGGATGTGAGGAGGCGAGATTTTATCTGATGCCCAGGGTCCTTCTATTCAAAGTCCCATTAACCAGCTCTGCAAACGTTATAAGGTTCAAATACGATCGTTAACGTTACAGTACGCTTCAGAATATGGAGTTTCGCAGAGTAACTATCGTAATTACTGCCACTCTGCACGGTATGTATGTTTATTTTTATTTTTAAAGGGTCTAAATCAAAGTTATTTGTTTTTGACGAAGTGCACATGTCCAAATCCACCTCTAATATAATCACTCATTACCGCCGCCCTCAGGTCGGCTGATACAGCAGCAGGACAGTATCCGGAAGGAATATTGATTATTTTTTGTATTTTGGGGGGGAGGGGGAAGTACATACCGTGCGGAACGGCATTAATAACGATAGTTGCAAAGCGACACTCCATATTTTGGTGCCTAATGACCGTGTGTCGACAACGTTTGCACAGCTGGTTAAAGGGACTTGGAATTGAAGGATCCTGGCAGTCAGAGGCGATCTCGGGTCCCTCACCTCCAGTGAACAAGCTATTATGTTTTGAAGATCACAGAAACAGGCCTTCACGTTTATATTTCTTAGCGCATGCAACTGTTATGTTTCCTCTTGTAGGATACAACCGCTGACCGTCTGAACCCATTTGGTGAAAACTCCCAAGCTGAAGTCATGCCTTTTCCCAGGGGGAAGAAACCAAGTGTTACTGCTGGCAGTAAAATACCCAAATTACGTGGCAAAGGGATAGAGAATCAGGTAACTTGACTAATAATAGCCTCCCACTGTTGATTTAGGGGTGGTGTTTTTCTAGTAGTGCTGGAACAAAAACGTGCACCACCCAGTTGCCAACTAGCTCTGCCTTTGACAGTTTTATTTGTTATATTGTTGCTCTGTATCTAGCTTAGTAACCAGACAACATCTTAATTGAATATCGAGGGACATCATCTGGGGTGAGCTAGCTACATTTATTTACCTGTGTTGCCAGGGCATATTGCATAGCGAGGTACATCATCTGGGGTGAGCTAGCTACATTTATTTACCTGTGTTGCCAGGGCATATTGCATAGCCCACAACTTTTTGAAATTGACTGTCTGATATCTGCTGGTTAACTTAACCCCTCTTATCTCTCAATGAAACCGCTGGTCCTGTGTGAACTAAACTAACCTCAATAGTGTCTTGCTATCACTCTTCATTGCATAGCTCCATATGAAATAACATAGCTCTGTGTTTTAGGAGGAAGGCCCCCAGGTCAAGAGGTCGTCGTCCCCTCCCCAAGGAGCCCCTAAGAAGAGGACAGCCTTCGTAGACCTCACCAATGTAAACCTGTTCTTTGTCCATCTATCTGGGGTGTTTTCACTAGAATCAAACCTAATTCAACTGGGAGGGACTAACCTGCATTTGTCCAAAAAACTTGTTTTCCGTTGCAAAACGTTTTTTGTTCATGTCTGTAACATTTCACGTAAAATCAGTTTCTTGTCTGTATGGAAGTAGCGGTCCTTGTACCTGGCATGGTGAAGACGGCAGTACATAGACTAGAGTACTTTCCCAAGTTAACTGCCGACACAGACTGTGGGGTTTTGTTGAGTAGGTGTCTCAATGTGGTATGAGAACCAGCACAGCCTTGCTGTGCCAGACGTGCAATACGGCTTTCCTCAGTACGAGATCCTCGTCGACCCACTGTGCTGTCAGACTCGGCAGGCTCATGGGGCTGACATCACTGGTCCAAATGTCAGTCGTGATGCTAATAGCTGTGACGCCCATAGCAAGTAGCTCATAGATGTACGTTTCACAAAACTGTGTAACTCCGGTAGGGCAACATCTGAAAGGTGGAGAGTACCGGGGCTCGACCAGTCGGAGAAAAGCCAACATTAACCACGACAGAGAACGGTTGATTGTCAAGGGCATTGAATTCCGTTATCCTGGCGTTAATGGATTTTGAGTTGTCTCCCTGAAGTGTTCTTACTCTTTCAAATGACTGCTCCGCTTGTTGACTGCTAGATCCACACAGCAGACATTGTGGGCCAGGTTTGGAATGCCGTGTTGCACTATATTTGTGACGTCGTTACGTTATATCGGTATGCACGTCAGCTTTGACATCGGAGTTAAACTAGACGACATCGGGCTGATTCTGGCATTTTTAGTGGATATGGTCCGATTCCAATATGCTTTTTGCTATCGTGCATCCATAGCTTTCTATGGTTTTCTAGGGTTTTGGTTTGAAATGAATACATCACAGAACAGGGTCTGAATGGTCTCCTGGGGAGTGACACTCTACCATAGTCTTCCACCAGGTTTTCTGCTGGTGTTTACTGCAGACTGGCACTGAAACCCACTTTCGTTCTTGTTTGGCAGTTGGGTGTGTGGTGGAGCAGATCTCAACTTGAGAAACAAGAACTTTAAAAGTTCTGCCTTGGCAACAATAATAATAAATAAACATATTATGCCAATAGGGCATTGGTGTCAAACGTATGAATAGGGTGACACACGGGTCGGTCTATAACCAGGGAATGTTCTGCCTCATCTGCACACCATGAAAAGACTGTGGCCTTGACTCTCTGGTCTCTCCTTGGCTTCCAGGCACACAAGGTTCACATCAGCCTTCCAGGTACCAAGAAGAACTCCCTTAAGAAGACGCAGAAGAAGAAGGCCACCTCCACTGTGTTAGACAAGAATGAAGCCAACCTTAAAAAGTGAGTCATTTTTCTAGACCGCCCCCCCCCCCCCCCCCCCCTCTCTCCAGCTGTACTGTCGTTAGTTTTGATGGGCTGTGAAGAACGGTGTAGTTGTCTTTCTGTGAAGGTGAGCGAGAAGGGTTCCAATTTATAAAGGGACAGAGTAATTGTATATGTTTATGATGCTTGCTATGGGGGCAATGAAATATGCCTATTCTGATACTGAATTCTTATTACGATACGATAGAACTTTGTCGTCTTTGTGTGTGAGTTCATAGATAACATTCCACATCAAAACACTAACTTTCTCTGCCTTTTACTGAGGGACGTTTTGCTTGCAGTGACTGCTATATTTAATTTTTTTATTTTACTAGGCAAGTCTGTTAAGAACAAATTCTTATTTTCAATGACTGCCTAGGAACAGTGGGTTAACTGCCTGTTCAGGGGCAGAACGACAGATTTGTACCTTGTCAGCTCGGGGGTTTGAACTTGCAACCTTCCGGTTACTAGTCCAACGCTCTAACCACTAGGCTACCCTGCCGCCCATATATAGACACGGACTGTTGCTCTGGATAAGAACATCTGTTAAATGAGTAAAATGTGAAATCTAAACACTACACCCTATTCCTACCTGTCTCCCCTCTCCAGGTCTGAATCAATAAGCTCAGAGAGTCAGGAGGAGGAGAAACAGAGGGGGGAGGAGGAGACCCCAGTTGAAGAGCTTGTGGTGGTGGAGGCTGTTCCACATAGAGAGTTGCCCCCCCACCTCCGGAGACCACAGGTAGGCTAATGGAGCACCAGACTATTGTCACATCAGTGGGTTCTACATTACCAATCAAAAGTTTGTACACCTTCTCATTCCAGGGTTTTCTTTATTTTTAGTATTTTCTACATTGTAGAATAATAGTGAAGACATATCATAGTTTTAATAACACATATGGAATCATGTAGTAACCAAAGTGTTACACATAGTGTTAAACAGTGTTAAAAATAAAAAAATATAATTCCTCATGAAGCTGGTTGAGAGAATGCCAAGAGTCTGCAAAGCTGTCATCAAGGCAAAGAAAGGGTGGTTACTTTAATGAATATAAAATATATACTGTTAAAAAAATAAATCATTGGTTACTACATGATTCCATACGTGTTATTTCATAGTGTTGTCTTTACTATTATTCTACAATGTAGACAATAGTAATAAAAAAAACTGGAATGAGTAGATTTGTCCCAACCTTTTGACTGGTACTGTACATGGGGACAGTCAGGAATAGCTCTATGGAACTCGCTTGGGCACCAGTCTAGCAGTGTTTAGCTCTATGGAACTCGCTTGGGCACAGTCTAGCAGTGTTTAGCTCTATGGAACTCGCTTGGGCACAGTCTAGCAGTGTTTAGCTCTATGGAACTCGCTTGGGCACCAGTCTAGCAGTGTTTAGCTCTATGGAACTCGCTTGGGCACCAGTCTAGCAGTGTTTAGCTCTATGGAACTCGCTTGGGCACCAGTCTAGCAGTGTTTAGCTCTATGGAACTCGCTTGGGCACCAGTCTAGCAGTGTTTAGCTCTATCGCTGGGCACCAGTCTAGCAGTGTTTAGCTCTCGCTTGGGCACCAGTCTAGCAGTGTTTAGCTCTATGGAACTCGCTTGGGCACCAGTCTAGCAGTGTTTAGCTCTATGGAACTCGCTTGGGCTATGGAACAGTCTAGCAGTGTTTAGCTCTATGGAACAGTCTAGCAGTGTTTAGCTCTTGGGGCACCAGTCTAGCAGTGTTTATGGAACTCGCTATGGACCAGTCTAGCAGTGTTTAGCTCTATGGAACTCGCTTGGGCACCAGTCTAGCAGTGTTTAGCTCTATCTAGCAGTGTTTAGCTCTATGGAACTCGCTTGGGCACAGTCTAGCAGTGTTTAGCCATGGTCTAGCAGTCTAGCAGTGTTTAGCTCTATGGAACTCGCTTGGGCACCAGTCTAGCAGTGTTTAGCTCTATGGAACTCGCTTGGGCACCAGTCTA
The DNA here is from genome assembly GCF_034236695.1 of Oncorhynchus nerka. Taxonomy (NCBI): domain Eukaryota; kingdom Metazoa; phylum Chordata; class Actinopteri; order Salmoniformes; family Salmonidae; genus Oncorhynchus; species Oncorhynchus nerka. The sequence continues at coordinate 14,641,118 of NC_088407.1, forward strand.
GCAGTGTTTAGCTCTATGGAACTCGCTTGGGCACCAGTCTAGCAGTGTTTAGCTCTATGGAACTCGCTTGGGCACCAGTCTAGCAGTGTTTAGCTCTATGGAACTCGCTTGGGCACCAGTCTAGCAGTGTTTAGCTCTATGGAAGCTCTATGGCTTGGGCACAGTCTAGCAGTGTTTAGCTCTATGGAACTCGCTTGGGCACAGTCTAGCAGTGTTTAGCTCTATGGAACTCGCTTGGGCACAGTCTAGCAGTGTTTAGCTCTATGGAACTCGCTTGGGCACAGTCTAGCAGTGTTTAGCTCTATGGAACTCGCTTGGGCACAGTCTAGCAGTGTTTAGCTCTATGGAACTCGCTTGGGCACAGTCTAGCAGTGTTTAGCTCTATGGAACTCGCTTGGGCACAGTCTAGCAGTGTTTTGTACTGCACCTACATATCACTCTTCCCTCTCTCTGCCCCTCCCACTCTCAGATCCCTGAGGAGTTTGATATAGACTCTCAGCACCAGGATGACCCCAATCTGACTGCTCAGTACGCCAAGGAAATATTTGACTACCTCAAGGCAAGAGAGGAGAAGTTCATCCTGTCTGACTATATGTCCATCCAGCCCAGTCTGAACGCTGGGATGAGGGCCATCCTAGTGGACTGGTTGGTCGAGGTGCAGGTCAGGAAACCAGTATACTTGCTACTATAATAACACAACTCAGTATGCCCGTAGAACAGACAATTAAAAATAGGAGTGAAGATGAGACACTGTGGTTCTTTGTGTGCTGGAGCGAATGTGTGTTTACTCTGTGCTTCCAGGAGAACTTTGAGCTGAACCATGAGACTCTGTACCTGGCTGTGAAGGTGACAGACCACTTCCTGTCCGCAGCTCCGGTCAACAGAGAGGATCTACAGCTTATAGGTTCTACAGCCTTGCTCATAGCATCCAAGTTTGAGGTGAGGGATATTAAACACACACACTACCTGTTCCGGTTAACGGTAGGAGAGGTGAGGGATATTAAACACACACACACTACCAGTCCCCTGTTCCGGTTAACGGTAGGAGAGGTGAGGGATATTAAACACACACACACACACTACCAGTCCCCTGTTCCGGTTAACGGTAGGAGAGGTGGGGGATATTAAACACACACACTACCTGTTCCGGTTAACGGTAGGAGAGGTGAGGGATATTAAACACACACACTACCTGTCTGCTGTTCCGGTTAACGGGAGGAGAGGTGAGGGATATTAAACACACACACACTACCTGTTCCGGTTAACGGTAGGAGAGGTGAGGGATATTAAACACACACACACTACCAGTCCCCTGTTCCGGTTAACGGTAGGAGAGGTGAGGGATATTAAACACACACACACTACCAGTCCCCTGTTCCGGTTAACGGTAGGAGAGGTGAGGGATATTAAACACACACACTACCTGTCTGCTGTTCCGGTTAACGGTAGGAGAGGTGAGGGATATTAAACACACACACTACCTGTCCGCTGTTCCGGTTAACGGTAGGAGAGGTGAGGGATGGAGGGTGGGGTGTCCTCACTTGGGCTCTCTTTCTGTGTAATCCTCTTTCTCTATACCTCCATCCTTTCTCTTACCCTCCATCCTTTCTCTTACCCTCCATCCTTTCTCTTACCCTCCATCCTTTCTCTCTCACCCTCCATCCTTTCTCTCTCACCCTCCATCCTTTCTCTCTCACCCTCCATCCTTTCTCTCTCACCCTCCATCCTTTCTCTCTCCCTCCATCCTTTCTCTTACCCTCCATCCTTTCTCTTACCCTCCATCCTTTCTCTTACCCTCCATCCTTTCTCTCTCCCTCCATCAGGAGCGCTGTCCGCCCTGTGTGGACGACTTCCTGTACGTCTGTGATGATGCGTACAAGAGGGAGGAGGTTATTGCTATGGAGACGAGCATCCTGCAGGCGCTGGGGTTCGACATCAACATCCCCGTCCCCTACCGCTTCCTCAGGCGATATGCCAAGGTACAGGGTTTTTCCTGGGTCAAAATGAGGCTACGGTGGTGGCCAATTGAACATTTTTAGAGGCCCTCCTGTTGGCCGCAGCGACAAAATGTCGCTCGTTGAAAGCACATTTCCTGCAATTTGACACCCTATATGCTAATTGAGTGATTCAAACATAACTAAATCTATGGGGGCCCCATGCCATAAACACCCCAGAATGCTGAATGGTTTACATCTTAGAATCTGACTGTCTAGCTTTTATGTTGATTGTTAGCGCTCAAAGCTCTTTAAACAGCCATTATATTTTCTCCATACTTTATCTGGTTCTAGTTTATATATATTAAAAAATATATTTTTTTTGCACACTGTTTGGTCATAGGCGGCCCAATACATTTCTATGCAGAAAAAACTGCACGTGTGAGACCCCCTCTCTATAGGGGACGTGTGAGACCCCCTCTCTATAGGGGACGTGTGAGACCCCCTCTCTATAGGGGACGTGTGAGCAAGGCAGAGAGACGATGTAGAATGGAATGGCATCAAACGTATGGAAACCATGTGGAATTGAACGCAGGCGGATGCCGTGAGGAATGGAACATGGCTGACTGCCAGACACCTGACTGATTCTGCTCTCATTCACTCCCACAACATCATAGTCTCATTATAATTTCTATTGATGGTTGACATTAGTGGAACCGCAGTGCAACATCATTCATATCTCAAGGGGATTTCATTGGGGACTCTGGTGAATACATCCAAAGCTTAGATTTCTGACTTAGATTTCCTGTTTTGATTTAAACTCATATGATTTCTGTTATACTCGGACATCATTCAAACAGTTTTAGAAACTTTAGAGTTTTCTATCCAATACTAATAATAATATGCATATATTAGACACTGAGACTGAGGATCAGGACGTGTACTTTAGGCACCCTATTCGTCCAAGCTACTCAATACTGCCCCTGCAGCCATAAAGTTATGCCTGGGATTTTTGCTTTAATTCATCAAAAGTTAGCTTATAACAGTGTACCTTTTTTGTTGTTGTGGGATACTTAATGCAATTCTAGGTCTTGTGGCATATTTTAGTTAAACTATCCCCAGTTCAATGAAATTGCAACCCTCTGCATGCACAGTGCACTCTTCCATCACATGTACTCAAGATCTTGCACACTAATGAGATGCTATTGAGCCCACACTACTACAAATACTGTGCCAAATCATATGTAAAGAATGCAACAACAAAAAAACAGAATCATCTGGCCAAGTGCGTAAAGTTCCCTCAGCGCTCACAACAAGCAACCTCTGACAAAAGTCCCTCTACTTCTATTCGAGGTGAAAATGATGAATCAGACACCTTATCGATAGCAACAGCTCATGTCCTCCTGCAATCAGACACCTTATCGATAGCAACAGCTCATGTCCTCCTGCAATCAGACACCTTATCGATAGCAACAGCTCATGTCCTCCTGCAATCAGACACCTTATCGATAGCAACAGCTCATGGTCCTCCTGGAATCAGACACCTTATCGATAGCAACAGCTCATGTCCTCCTGCAATCAGACACCTTATCGATAGCAACAGCTCATGTCCTCCTGCAATCAGACACCTTATCGATAGCAACAGCTCATGTCCTCCTGCAATCAGACACCTTATCGATAGCAACAGCTCATGTCCTCCTGCAATCAGACACCTTATCGATAGCAACAGCTCATGTCCTCCTGCAATCAGACACCTTATCGATAGCAACAGCTCATGTCCTCCTGCAATCAGACACCTTATCGATAGCAACAGCTCATGTCCTCCTGCAATCAGACACCTTATCGATAGCAACAGCTCATGGTCCTCATGTTTTTTTTGACTCAATGGAGGAACGTAGTCAGAGAAATGCTGATGAATGTCTTGCTTGAGCTGTGTATGCAACTGGTTCACCTCTGATGCTCACAGGCAATGTATATTGAAAGAGATTTCTGAATGTTCTTCACCCAGCATACACCCCTCCAGCCAGACATGCTTTATCTACTCATTTGCTGGATGCAAAGTTCAGAGTTCAAGTGAAGGTCAAGCAAATCATAGAGAAAGCAGACTGTATTGCAGTCATCTCTGATGGGTGTTTGAATGTTCGTGGGCAAGGAATAATTAACTACATCTCAACCAGTATTCTACAAGAGCACAGACACAAGGGACAACAGACACACCGGTCTCTACGATGCAGATGAGCTGAAGGCTGTTTGAAAGCAAAGTGAGAGGAATAAGAGCACCACCTTGAAGTTGCCCAGCAACACCCGTTGTGGTGGTGTTGTCATCATGATTGACAGTCTCCTGGAGGGGAAGGAGTCTCTCCAAGAAATGGCCATATCACAGTCTTCCGATATGGACAGAACCCATCAAGAGGATCCTCCTGGATGATGTATTTTGGGAGAGAGTGGTAAGCAGCCGGAAACTCCTGAAACCTATAGCAGTAGCCATAGGATGGCATTGTCTCCCTCAATCCATGCAATCTGATGTTCAGACTCTACTTGCAGATGTAAGAGAAGAAACTGCCCTGCCCACTTCACTGTTGCTCCAAGCAGAGGAAACTGCAGTTCTGAAATACATCAAAGTGTCCAGACTTCTGCCTGAAGCCCATACACGCTGCAGCGTACATGTTGGACCCCAAGTATGCTGGCAAGAGCATCCTATCTGGTGCAGAGATCAACAAGTCCTATGGTGTCATCACTACCGTGTCTCGCCACCTTGGCCTGGATGAGGGCATTCAATATTCCCTTGTTGTTCAGTGAAATCATCCCATGTGAAGAGCCAACTAATTTAACGTTTAATTTGTAACTAAATACTTGTATTCCTATTGGAAGGATTTAATGTATAACTGTCTACTTATGATAAATCTTTTACCTTTGTCTCCATATGATAAATATATCTAATGCCAAAAAACATCTACAAAAGTTTCCACCTCTGAATATTCCCCAAATGTGCAACCCTATTCATGTTTATCCACTTGTCTGCAGCATGTCTTCCATGTCTCTCTCCGGTGTGTAACCCATCTGTGTCTCTCTCTCCAGTGTGTGAGTGCCAGTATGGAAACTCTAACCCTGGCCCGGTATGTGTGTGAGCTGAGTCTTCAGGAGATGGATCTGGTCCCAGAGAGGGGATCATTACTGGCCTCAGCCTGTCTGCTGTTGGCTCTAGTCACCAAGGAGCTGGGAGGATGGGTGAGCTTACACACACACACACGTCTCCTGCCCTTCATCTACACTGATTGAAATGGATTTAACAAGTGACATCAATAAGGGATCATATCTTTCGCCTGGTCAGTCTGTCATGGAAAGGCAGTGTTCTTAATGTTTTGTCCACTCAGTGTATTTCTGTGCCATTCTGTCTAGATCGGTCTCTACTTTTGGCTTCTGGTTCTTCAATGCCTTGTCTGGCATCTTACTGTCCCCATAGTCAGGACAGAGGGACTGGTAATACTTTTATGGTCTGTATTTAATCACCCACACACCCCTGTCCTCTAGTCCCCCATCCTGGTGTTCCACTCTGGGTACGGAGTGTCAGAGCTGGGCCCTGTTGTCCGGAGGCTCTATTCCATGCTCACCTCCCCGCCAGACGACAAACTCCTGGCCATCCGGAGCAAGTACTCTCACAAGTAAGTGTACTGTGGAAACTAGGTATTATAGTTCTCAGGTAAGTGTACTGTGGAAACTAGGTATTATAGTTCTCAGGTAAGTGTACTGTGGAAACCAGGTATTATAGTTCTCAGGTAAGTGTACTGTGGAAACTAGGTATTATAGTACTCAGGTAAGTGTACTGTCTGTCAGCTTAACCTTTAGCTCCCAGGCTTTGCTCACGCTCAAAATAATGTGACTGAATAAATACTTATATATTTTCTTCTTTTTAATCATTAGTCAAATACAAAACATGAGCTGTGCTTGGAAGTAGTTTGTACATGGAACTAAAATGCCTACAGAAGTCAAACGTTTTTAACCCCGGTTGTCAACTGGAGATTTCCTCCTGTGAAAACAATGATTTTCATATTGTATTCTTAGAATGGTCCTTTGGAGTAACGGTCGCCATTTTGATTTTATTTGATCTAAAAGCATAATTAAAGTGAGCCTATATTATGCCGTATTGGCCTTACCCAGTCGAGGATTTGAGGGCCCATGCCAAGCCTTTAACCTCCTGAGGGGGGGTGTGTGTGTGTGTGTGTGTGGACCATCCTAAATTACACCACTTTCCAACCTAATGTTCATTATCTCACATTTCCAGTGTCAAAATACACTTTATGTCGGATGTTTACATGCACCTTAGCCAAATATATGGGGGGCTTGGCTCCCCAGTGGTGGGGTGGGGGTCTGCATTTGTAAGTGATTATTTTCAATGGAGACCTTTATTTCTTTGCCATCAGGGTTTTCTTTGAAGTGGCGACAATTCCGATGGTGGACCTGGACACGTTGGAGAGGGCGTTGAAGTAGAAACTAGTTGGTGGGAGAATATCTACTTGTCTAAGGAAGTCTCTGTATATATTCTGTAATATTTATATATCACTGTTTTATAATGAAGGGATGGTATCTGTTGTAGAAATCAAGCAGATTTATTTTCTTTTCAGCAGCAATGCTATTTTTTTTTTTTTTTTTACTTGTTCAAGTTGTATCTGTTTTTACACTAAGAAAAAAACATGTTTAAACTTTTTATATACAAGTGTTGAAGGCTGATCTAAAAGTTACAGAGGTATTTTTAGAGGTGTTGTGAAAAAGTAAATAGATTTACTGTTAATACCATGGACCATTTGATATTGTTGTGTAACCCACGGTAACAGTGTTCTTTATAGGTATAAAGGATACGGCTGTCTCTGTCTTGTCGGTTGTCAAGGTTTTTGCTCCAATTGACACGACTCATTCTACTAATCGGCTTCTCATCAGGACCTTGATTAGCAGAAGCAGGTGTGTTAGACTGGTGCTGGAACGAAACCCTGCATATTACTCAGTACCTCTCCAGGTCTGTCTGCCTCCCAAAAATGTATTTTATGTTGTACAGTGTGTATCATGTATAGAAACTCTTTAAGGTTTTGAACGAGAGGATTTTTTTACTGTTGTTATTTTTAAATGGCTCAGACCTCTGAATTAAATAAATCCTGTTTTATTGTTTATAAAACAAATGATCTTGTTGTTTTTTTGCGTTTGTTTTTCAGTCCTTTACTCTAAAGGTGTGATATTTAGTTGCATGGAGAAGTCCATCGCAGCTTGCAACAAATCACAGCGCTTTTGTTTACGGTTTCAATTAAAGACTGGAGGAATGGATCTACTGGAATTCATACGCTGACCAGCCATGCTGTTTTGAGGTGTTTATTTACTTGGTTAAAACGAGCTTATATTTTGGGTTCTGATGGTACGACAGATGAAATCAACTCATGAGGTTTTTTCTCCGACAATCAATGAGTCCATGTCTGTAAATGGAAGTGCAGAATAGTGATGCATTTTTGTTAAGGCTGACTGAGGACACACCACCCAGTGGGCTCTGGAGAAAAGTTATCCCTAGAAACACAGCTGGGATTGGTTGACTGTCCAATCATTACCTTAGCCAGCAGGTGTGGGAACGCCGCACTCTCAAATGCATTTCCTTGATTCCTCACCTCTGACCCTCTTTTTCATCCAATGGGTTTTGAAGGAAGCAAGGAAATGTAATTGAGATGCTTCCCATATTTGGATCAATGAGAGCGCTCCATTGTGTACTCCTCATTCTCTCTCCTCAACCCATTTGTGGAGAAAGCCAGAGACCACTTTGACCTCACCCAATGGGTTTTGTGAAGGAGAGCGGACTCACAAGGGATCCTGTCATCTGACCTCAGTTTCCTTTTTGGGATGCAGTACACCCATTGGACCAGCAAGTGGCAGTGGAGTGTCACAATTTAGGAGCACCTAGTCAATTGTCCAACTGAATGCATTTAACCCAATGCCTCAGAGGTGCGTGGGACTTCCTTAATTGACATTGGTGTCCAGGGAGCAGTTGTTGGGGGGGTTGGCTCCCTGGGGGGTGGGCCTATGCCCTCCCAGACCCAGTCTTGGCTCCCCAGTGGGTGGGCCTATGCCCTCCCAGACCCACTCTTGGCTCCCCAGTGGGTGGGCCTATGCCCTCCCAGACCCACTCTTGGCTCCCCAGTGGGTGGGCCTATGCCCTCCCAGACCCACTCTTGGCTCCCCGGTGGGTGGGCCTATGCCCTCCCAGACCCACTCTTGGCTCCCCGGTGGGTGGGCCTATGCCCTCCCAGACCCACTCTTGGGACAAATCAGAATGAGTTTTTCCCCTTAAAAGGGGTTTATTACAGACAGAAATACTCTTCCGTTTCATCAGCTGTCCGGGTGGCTGGACTCAAGACGATGGTGAAGACGCCGGATGTGGAGGTCCTGGGTTGGCGTGGTTACACGTGGTCTGTGGTTGTGGCTGGTTGGACGTATTACCAAATTCTCTAAAACAACGTTGGAGGTGGCTTATGGTAGAGAAATTAACATTAAATTCTCCGGCAACAACTAGTGAATATTCTTGCAGTCAGCACGCCATTTGCACACTCCTTCAAAACATGAGACATCTGTGGCATTGTGTTGTGTGACACAACTGCACATTTTAGAATGGCAATTTATTGTCCCCTGCAGAAGGTGCACCTGTGTAATGTTCATGTTCTCAAACACACACACACAGTGACTGCTGATTACTATCTATCAGTGAGAACTATTGTTTAAGACAAATAAGCTTTTTTGTGTGTATGGAACATTTCTGGGATGTTTTATTTCAGCTCATGAAACATGGGACCAACACTTTACATGTTGCATTTATGTTTTCTATTCAGTATAGTTTGTTTCCTCTGCAGTACTAGCAACACACAGTCCTCTCCTCTGTTCCTCCTCTCTTCTGTTCCTCCTCTCTTCTGTTCCTCCTCTCCTCTGTTCCTCCTCTCTTCTGTTCCTCCTCTCCTCTGTTCCTACTCTTCTCTGTTCCTCCTCTCTTCTGTTCCTCCTCTCCTCTGTTCCTCCTCTCTTCTGTTCCTCCTCTCTTCTGTTCCTCCTCTCCTCTGTTCCTCCTCTCTTCTGTTCCTCCTCTCTTCTGTTCCTCCTCTCCTCTGTTCCTCCTCTCTTCTGTTCCTCCTCTCCTCTGTTCCTACTCTTCTCTGTTCCTCCTCTCTTCTGTTCCTCCTCTCCTCTGTTCCTCCTCTCTTCTGTTCCTCCTCTCCTCTGTTCCTACTCTTCTCTGTTCCTCCTCTCTTCTGTTCCTCCTCTCCTCTGTTCCTCCTCTCTTCTGTTCCTCCTCTCCTCTGTTCCTCCTCTCTTCTGTTCCTCCTCTCTTCTGTTCCTCCTCTCCTCTGTTCCTACTCTTCTCTGTTCCTCCTCTTCTCTGTTCCTCCTCTATTCTGTTCCTCCTCTCTTCTGTTCCTCCTCTTCTCTGTTCCTACTCTTCTCTGTTCCTCCTCTCTTCTGTTCCTCCTCTCTTCTGTTCCTCCTCTCTTCTGTTCCTACTCTTCTCTGTTCCTCCTCTCTTCTGTTCCTCATCTCTTCTGTTCCTCCTCTCCTCTGTTCCTCCTCTCTTCTGTTCCTACTCTTCTGTTCCTCTTCTCTGTTCCTACTCTTCTCTGTTCCTACTCTCCTCTGTTCCCCCTCTCTTCTGTTCCTCATCTCTTCTGTTCCTCTTCTCTGTTCCTTCTCTTCTGTTCCTCTCCTCTGTTCCTCATCTCTTCTGTTCCTCCTCTTCTCTGTTCCTACTCTCCTCTGTTCCTCCTCTCTTCTGTTCCTCATCTCTTCTGTTCCTCTTCTCTGTTCCTCCTCTTCTGTTCCTCTCCTCTGTTCCTCATCTCCTCTGTTCCTCCTCTCTGTTCCTCCTCTTCTCTGTTCCTACTCTTCTCTGTTCCTACTCTTCTCTGTTCCTCCTCTCCTCTGTTCCTCCTCTCTTCTGTTCCTCATCTCTTCTGTTCCTCATCTCTTCTGTTCCTCCTCTCCTCTGTTCCTCCTCTTCTCTGTTCCTCCTCTTCTGTTCCTCCTCTTCTGTTCCTCCTCTTCTGTTCCTCCTCTCTTCTGTTCCTCCTCTCTTCTGTTCCTCATCTCTTCTGTTCCTCCTCTTCTGTTCCTCCTCTCTTCTGTTCCTCCTCTCCTCTGTTTCTCCTCTCCTCTGTTTCTCTTCTCCTCTCCACGGATCAATTAAAGTGATTGATAGCCCAGTGAGTCCATTGACCTACTATCTATCGAACCAATGTCTACACGCACACACACACACACTGATTACAATCTATAAGTGAGAACTATCATTGTAGCAGGGTAGACATAATCAGAGATATTGATTGGGTGATGGGAGTAGATTGTTGACGTCCCAGGAAGTTGATTCTGAGTTCTAAGTACTTATCTGTTCTGACATAAATTATGCTGTGTGCGTGGAGTCTGTGTGTGTGCATCTTTGTCCATCTGTCTGTCTGTCTGTCTGCCTGCCTGCATTGATATGTTAGTTGTAGCAATCCCTGGTCAGGAAAGGGCGACGTCTCCTTCGGAGGAAACAAGGAAAGAAGAGGAATATATCAAATGATCTGTCCTCCAGGCCCCCACTGGCCCGAGTCAACAACCCACCAATCAAATCACTATATGAATATGGAAAGAGTAAGATCTGTGTGTGTGTGTGTGTGTGTGTGTGTGTGTGTGTGTGTGTGTGTGTGTGTGTGTGTGTGTGTGTGTGTGTGTGTGTGTGTGTGTGTGTGTGAGTCAGACCCAATGTGTGTCACTCGCCATGCAGTTTTAATATGACCTTTTCAAATATCATTAAACCTCTGTGTCCACAGTACACACACAGATATCATTAAACCTCTGTGTCCACAGTACACACACAGATAGCATTAAACCTCTGTGTCCACAGTACACACACAGATATCATTAAACCTCTGTCTCCACAGTACACACACAGATAGCATTAAACCTCTGTGTCCACAGTACACACACAGATATCATTAAACCTCTGTGTCCACAGTACACACACAGATAGCATTAAACCTCTGTGTCCACAGTACACACACAGATAGCATTAAACCTCTGTCTCCACAGTACACACAGATATCATTAAACCTCTGTCTCCACAGTACACACACATAGCATTAAAACTCTGTCTCCACAGTACACACGCAAATAGCATTTGACATTGTGGGGACTAACAAAATGTCCCCAGTTGTTCACATTTTTGTTTGATTACTATTTTTGGGGGGGACTTCTGGTCCCCACAAGACTAGATAAACATGTCCACACACACCACTCTCTCTCACAATTATTATTTGGTCTGGGTGTTATATTCTCCTACATTATTTTAACATTTCTACAAACTTCAAAGTGTTTTCTTTCCAATGGTACCAATTCTATGTTATATTATACATATCCTGGCTTCAGGTCCTGAGCTACAGGAAGTTTGGTCATTCAGACAGGAAGTGTAGAAAAAAAGGGGCATAGCCCCAAGACATTAAAATTACATCAAATTGATCAGAAATACAGTGCAGACATAGTTAATGTTGTAAATTACTATTGTAGCTGGAAACAGCAGATTTTTAATGGAGTATCAACATAGGTGTACAGAGGCCCATTATCAGCAACCATCAGTCCTGTGTTCCAATGGCACGTTGTGTTAGCTAATCCAAGTTTATCATTTTAAAAGTATTAGTCTTTAGAAAACCCTTTGCAAGTATGTTAGCACAGCAATCAAACTGTCCTTCTTTAGACTAGTTGAGTATCTGGAGCATCAGCATTTGTGGGTTCGATTACAGGCTCAAAATGCCAGAAACAAAGATCTTTCTTCTGAAACTCGTCTATTCTTGTTCTGAGAAATGAAGGCTATTCCATGTGAGAAATTGCCAAGAAACGGACAATCTTGTACACTGCTGTGTACTTCTCCCTTCACAGAACAGCGCAAACTGTCTCTAACCAGAATAGAAAGAGGAGTGGGAGGCCCCGGTGCACAACTGAGCAAGAGGGAAAGTACATTAGAGTGTCTAGTTTGAGAAACAGACTCCTCTACTGGCACTTTCATTAAATAGTACCCGCAAATGCCAGCCTCAACATCAAAAGAGGCGACTCCGGGATGCTGGCCTTCTAGGAAGAGTTTCAAAGAAAAAGCCATATCTCAGACCGGCCAATAAAATAAAAGATTAAGATGGGCAAATGAACACAGACACTGGACAGAGTGGACCAAAGTGTTATGGACAGACGAATCTAAGTTTGAGGTGTTCGGATCACAAAGAAGAACATTCGTGAGACACAGAAAAAATGAAAAGATACTGGAGGAGTGCTTGGCGCCATCTGTAAAGCATGGTGGAGGAAATGTGATGGTCTGGGGGTGCTTTGGTGGTGGTAAAGTGGGAGATTTGTACAGGGTAAAAGGTATCTTGAAGAAGGAAGTCTATCACTCCATTTTGCAATGCCATGCCATAACCTGTGGATGGCGCTTAATTGGAGCCAATTTCCTCCTACAACAGGACAATGAACCAAAGCACAGCTCCAAACGATGCAAGAACTACTGAGGGAAGAAGCAGTCAGCTGGTATTCTATCTATAATGGAGTGGCCAGCACAGTCACCGGATCTCAACCCTATTGAGCTGTTGTGGAAGCAGCTTGACCGTATGGTGCGTAAGAAGTGCCCATCAAGCCAATCCAATTTGTGGGAGGTGCTTCAGGAAGCATGGGGTGAAATCTCTTCAGATTACCACAACAAATTGACAACTAAACTCAGCAAAAAAAGAAACGTCCTCTCATTGTCAACTGCGTTTATTTTCAGCAAACTTAAGATGTGTAAATATTTGCATGAACATAAGATTCATCAACTGAGACATAAACTGAACAAGTTCCACAGATATGTGACTAACAGAAATGGAATAATGTGTCCCTGAACAAAGGGGGGGTCAAAATCAAAGTAACAGTCAGTATTTGGTGTGGCCACCAGCTGCATTAAGTACTGCAGTGCATCTCCTCCTCATGGACTGCACCAGATTTGCCAGTTCTTGCTGTGAGATGTTACCCCACTATTCCACCAAGACACCTGCAATTTCCCGGACATTTCTAGGGTTGAAATGGCCCTAGGCCTCACCCTCCGATCCAACAGGTCCCAGACGTGCTCAATGGGATTGAGATCCGGGCTCTTCGGTGGCCATGGCAGAACACTGACATTCCTGTCTTGCAGGAAATCACGTACAGAACGAGCAGGATGGCTGGTGGCATTGTCATGCTGGAGGGTCATGTCAGGATGAGCCTGCAGGAAGGGTACCACATGAGGGAGAAGGATGTCTTCCCTGTAACACACAGCGTTGATATTGCCTGCAATGACAACAAGCTCAGTCTGATGATGCTGTGATACACCGCCCCAGACCATGACGGACCCTCCACCTCCAAATTGATCCCACTCCAGAGTACAGACCTCGGTGTAACGCTCATTCCTTCCACGATAAACGAGAATCCGACCATCAGACCTGGTGAGACAAAACCGCGACTTGTCAGTGAAGAGCACTTTTTGCCAGTCCTGTCTGGTCCAGCGACGGTGGGTTTGTGCCCATAGGCGACGTTGTTGCCGGTGATGTCTGGTGAGGACCTGCCTTACAACAGGCCTACAAGCCCTCAGTCCAGCCTCTCTCAGCCTATTGTGGACAGTCTAAGCACTGATGGAGGGATTCCTGGTGTAACTCAGGCATTTGTTGTTGCCATCCTGTGCCTGTCCCACAGGTGTGATGTTCGGATGTACTGATCCTGTGCAGGTGTTGTTACACGTGGTCTGCCACTGCGAGGACAATCAGCTGTCCATCCTGTCTCCCTGTAGCGCTGTCGTAGGTGTCTCACAGTATGTTACGCGTGGTCTGCCACTGCGAGGACGATCAGCTGTCCATCCTGTCTCCCTGTAGTGCTGTCGTAGGCGTCTCACAGTACGGACATTGTAATTTCTTGCCCTGCAGTCCTCATGCCTCCTTGCAGCATGCCCAACGCACGTTCACACAGATGAGCAGGGACCCTGGACATCTTTCTTTTGGTGTTTTTCAGAGTCAGTAGAAAGGTCTCTTTAGTGTCCTAAGTTTTCATAACTGTGACCTTAATTGCCTACCGTCTGTAAGCTGTTAGTGTCTTAACGACCGTTCCACAGGTTCATGTTCATTAATTGTTTATGGTTCATTGAACAAGCAGGGAAACAGTGTTAAAACCCTTTATAATGAAGATCTGTGAAGTTATTTGGATTTTTACTAATTATCTTTGAAAGACAGTTTCTTCAGAGTCTAGAACACCAAAGGTCTGCAGGGCTGTAATTGCTGCAAATGGAGGATTCCTTGACGAAAGCAAAGTTTGAAGGACACAATTATTATTTCAATTAAAAATCATTATTTATAACCTTGTCAACGTCTTGACTATATTTCCTATTCATTTCATGTATGTTTTCATGGAAAACAAGGACATTTCTAAGTGCCCCAAACCTTTGAACGGTTGTGTGTGTGTGTGTGTGTGTGTGTGTGTGTGTGTGTGTGTGTGTGTGTGTGTGTGTGTGTGTGTGTGTGTGTGTGTGTGTGTGTGTGTGTGTGTGTGTGTGTGTGTGTGTGTGTGTGTGTGTGTGTGTGTGTGTGTGTGTGTGTGTGTGTGTGTGTGTGTGTGTGTGTGTGTGTGTGTGTGTGTGTGTGTGTGTGTGTGTGTGTGTGTGTGTGTGTGTGTGTGTGTGTGTGTGTGTGTGTCTGTGTGTGTGTCTGTCTGTCTGTCTGTGTCTGAGAGAGATTATAGCAGTTACGGTTTTAAAATAACAGCCAGACACACAGTCAGCAAAGCACTCCCTTTGCTTCTCAACTATTCATGATGCCCAATCTGGTTCTGAGCAGGTTGCTGTTCCGATGAAGTTAGAGAGATGGGGAGGGAGAAATGAGGGGGAGAGAAGTGGGGTTAGGAGCATGAAGTGAGTGTCTGTAGGAAGAGCAGACGGGATAAACAGAGGTCGGAGAGAGGGGAGAGTAGAGGGAGAGAGAGGGGAGGGGGAGAGTAGAGGGAGAGAGAAGGGGAGAGTAGAGGGAGAGAGAAGGGGAGAGTAGAGGGAGAGAGAGGGGGAGGGGGGAGAGTAGAGGGAGAGAGAAGGGGAGAATAGAGGGAGAGAGAAGGGGAGGGGGAGAGTAGAGGGAGAGAGAGGGGGAGGGGGAGAGTAGAGGGAGAGAGAAGGGGAGAGTAGAGGGAGAGAGAAGGGAGGGGGAGAGTAGAGGGAGAGAGAAGGGGAGGGGGAGAGTAGAGGGAGAGAGAGGGGGAGAGTAGAGGGAGAGAGAAGGGGGGAGTAGAGGGAGAGTGAAGGGGAGGGGGAGAGAGAGGGAGAGAGAAGGGGAGGGGGAGAGTAGAGGGAGAGAGAAGGGGGGGGAGAGTAGAGGGAGAGAGATGGGGAGGGAGAAATGAGGGGGAGAGAAGTGGGGTTAGGAGCATGAAGTGAGTGTCTGTAGGAAGAGAAGACGGAATAAACAGAGGTCGGAGAGAGGGGGAGAGTAGAGGGAGAGATAAGGGGAGGGGGGAGAGTAGAGGGAGAGAGAAGGGGAGGGGGAGAGTAGAGGGAGAGAGAAGGGGAGGGGGGAGAGTAGAGGGAGAGAAGGGGAGGGGGAGAGTAGAGGGAGAGAGAAGGGGAGAGTAGAGGGAGAGAGAAGGGGAGGGGGAGAGTAGAGGGAGAGATAGGGGAGAGTAGAGGGAGAGAGAAGGGGAGGGGGAGAGTAGAGGGAGAGAGAGGGGAGGGGGGAGAGAGAGGGAGAGAGAAGGGGAGAGTAGAGGGAGAGAGAAGGGGAGGGGGAGAGTAGAGGGAGAGAGAAGGGGAGAGGGGTGAATGAGGGGGAGAGAAGGGGAGGTAGAGGGGAGAGAGAAGGGGAGGGATGTCTGTAGAGGAAGAGAGAGAGAGGTCGGAGGAGGGGGAGAGTAGAGGGAGAGAGAAGAAGAGAGTAGAGGGAGAGAGAAGGGGAGGGGGAGAGTAGAGGGAGAGAGAAGGGGAGGGGGAGAGTAGAGGGAGAGAGAAGGGGAGGGGGGGAGAGTAGAGGGAGAGATAGGGGGAGAGTAGAGGGAGAGAGAAGGGGGAGGGGGAGAGTAGAGGGAGAGAGAAGGGAGGGGGAGAGTAGAGGGAGAGAGAAGGGGAGAGTAGAGGGAGAGAGAAGGGGAGGGGGAGAGTAGAGGGAGAGAGAAGGGGAGAGAGAAGGGGAGGGGGAGAGAGGGAGAGATAGGGGGAGAGTAGAGGGAGAGAGAATGGGAGGGGGTAGAGGGGAGAGAGGGGGGGAGAGTAGAGGGAGAGAGAAGGGGAGGGGGAGAGTAGAGGAGAGAGAAGGGGAGAGTAGAGGAGA
Source organism: Oncorhynchus nerka (assembly GCF_034236695.1). Classification (NCBI taxonomy): domain Eukaryota; kingdom Metazoa; phylum Chordata; class Actinopteri; order Salmoniformes; family Salmonidae; genus Oncorhynchus; species Oncorhynchus nerka. Next base: position 14,657,394 of record NC_088407.1, read on the forward strand.
GAGAAGGGGAGAGTAGAGGGAGAGAGAAGGGGAGGGGGAGAGTAGAGGGAGAGAGAGGGAGGGGGAGAGTAGAGGGAGAGAGAAGGGGAGGGGGAGAGTAGAGGGAGGGAGAGAGGGGGAGAGTAAAGGGAGAGAGAAGGGGAGGGGGAGAGTAGAGGGAGAGAGAAGGGGAGGGGGAGAGTAGAGGGAGAGAGAAGGGGAGAGTAGAGGGAGAGAGAAGGGGAGGGGGAGAGTAGAGGGAGAGAGAAGGGGAGGGGGAGAGTAGAAAGAGAGATAGGGGGAGAGTAGAGGGAGAGAGAAGGGGAGGGGGAGAGTAGAGGGAGAGAGAGGGGAGAGTAGAGGGAGAGAGAAGGGGGGAGAGTAGAGGGAGAGAGAGGGGGAGAGTAGAGGGAGAGAAGGGAGGGGGAGAGTAGAGGGAGAGAGAAGGGGAGGGGGAGAGGAGAGGGGGAGAGTAGAGGGAGAGAGAAGGGGGGGGAGAGTAGAGGGAGAGAGAGGGGGAGAGTAGAGGGAGAGAGAAGGGGAGAGTAGAGGGAGAGAGAAGGGGAGGGGGAGAGTAGAGGGAGAAATGGGGGAGAGTAGAGGGAGAGATAAGGGGAGGGGGAGAGTAGAGGGAGAGAGAAGGGAGTAGAGGGGAGAGAAGGGGAGGGGGAGAGTAGAGGGAGAGAGAGGGGGAGAGTAGAGGGAGAGAGAAGGGGAGGGGGAGAGTAGAGGGAGAGAGGGGGGGAGAGAGAGGGAGAGAGAAGGGGAGGGGGGAGAGTAGAGGGAGAGAGAGGGGGAGAGTAGAGGGAGAGAGAAGGGGAGGGGGAGAGTAGAGGGAGAGAGAAGGGGAGAGGGGGAGAGTAGAGGGAGAGAGGGGGGAGTAGAGGGAGAGAGAAGGGAGAGGGGGAGTAGAGGGAGAGAGAAGGGGAGGGGGAGAGTAGAGGGAGAGAGAAGGGGAGAGTAGAGGGAGAAAGGGGGGAGAGTAAGAGTGGTTTTATGGAAGGAGTTGAAGGGAAAGAAGTGCTAAAGAGGAAGGACAGATAGAGAACTGAGAAGTCTGGAAGAGGAGGAGAGAGGACAGAGAAGTCTGGAAGAGGACGAGAGAGGACAGAGAGAGAACTGAGAAGTCTGGAAGAGGACGGGAGAGGACAGAGAGAGAACTGAGAAGTCTGGAAGAGGAGGAGAGAGGACAGAGAAAGAACTGAGAAGTCTGGAAGAGAAGGAGAGAGGACAGAGAGAGAACTGAGAAGTCTGGAAGAGGAGGAGAGAGGACAGATAGAGAACTGAGAAGTCTGGAAGAGGACGAGAGAGGACAGAGAGAGAACTGAGAAGTCTGGAAGAGGAGGAGAGAGGACAGAGAGAGAACTGAGAACTCTGGAAGAGGAGGAGAGAGGACAGAGAAGTCTGGAAGAGGACGAGAGAGGACAGAGAGAGAACTGAGAAGTCTGGAAGAGGAGGAGAGAGGACAGAGAGAGAACTGATAAGTCTGGAAGAGGACGGGAGAGGACAGAGAGAGAACTGAGAAGTCTGGAAGAGGAGGAGAGAGGACAGAGAGAGAACTGAGAAGTCTGGAAGAGGAGGAGAGAGGACAGATAGAGAACTGAGAAGTCTGGAAGAGGACGAGAGAGGACAGAGAGATAACTGAGAAGTCTGGAAGAGGAGGAGAGAGGACAGAGAGAGAACTGAGAACTCTGGAAGAGGAGGAGAGAGGACAGAGAAGTCTGGAAGAGGACGAGAGAGGACAGAGAGAGAACTGAGAAGTCTGGAAGAGGAGGAGAGAGGACAGAGAGAGAACTGAGAAGTCTGGAAGAGGAGGAGAGAGGACAGAGAAGTCTGGAAGAGGACGAGAGAGGACAGAGAGAGAACTGAGAAGTCTGGA
>NC_088407.1:14667349-14727349 GCF_034236695.1 Oncorhynchus nerka
AGTAGGGATGACCAGGGATGTTCTCTGTTTAGTGAGTCCTCCAGATCAGAGGCAGTAGGGATGACCAGGGATGTTCTCTGTTTAGTGAGTCCTCCAGATCAGAGGCAGTAGGGATGACCAGGGATGTTCTCTGTTTAGTGAGTCCTCCAGATCAGAGGCAGTAGGGATGACCAGGGATGTTCTCTGTTTAGTGAGTCCTCCAGATCAGAGGCAGTAGGGATGACCAGGGATGTTCTCTGTTTAGTGAGTCCTCCAGATCAGAAAGCGGTAGGGATGACTCAGGGATGTTCTCTGTTTAGTGAGTCCTCCAGACCAGAGGCAGTAGGGGATGACCAGGTATGTTCTCTGTTTAGTGAGTCCTCCAGATCAGAGGCAGTAGGGATGACCAGGGATGTTCTCTGTTTAGTGAGTCCTCCAGATCAGAGGCAGTAGGGATGACCAGGGATGTTCTCTGTTTAGTGAGTCCTCCAGATCCGAGGTAGTAGGGATGACCAGGATGTTCTCTGTTTAGTGAGTCCTCCAGATCCAGAGGCAGTAGGGATGACCAGGGATGTTCTCTGTTTAGTGAGTCCTCCAGATCAGAGCAGTAGGATGACCAGGGATGTTCTCTGTTTAGTGAGTCCTCCAGATCAGAAAAGGTAGGGATGACCAGGATGTTCTCTGTTTAGTGAGTCCTCCAGATCAGAGGCAGTAGGGATGACCAGGGATGTTCTCTGTTTAGTGAGTCCTCCAGATCAGAGGCAGTAGGGACCAGGGATGTTCTCTGTTTGTGAGTCCTCCAGATCAGAGGCAGTAGGGACCAGGATGTTCTCTGTTTAGTGAGTCCTCCCAGATCAGAGGCAGGGGATGACCCAGGATTTTCTCTGTTTAGTGAGTCCTCCCAGATCAGAGGTAGTAGGGATGACCCAGGGATGTTCTCTGTTTAGTGAGTCCTCCAGATCAGAGGCAGTAAGGGATGACCAGGGATGTTCTCTGTTTAGTGAGTCCTCCAGATCCAGAGGCAGTAGGGATGACCAGGGATGTTCTCTGTTTAGTGAGTCCTCCCAGATCAGAGGCAGTAGGGATGACCAGGGATGTTCTCTGTTTAGTGAGTCCTCCAGATCAGAGGCAGTAGTGATGACCAGGGATGTTCTCTGTTTAGTGAGTCCTCCAGATCAGAGGCAGTAGGGATGACCAGGGATGTTCTCTGTTTAGTGAGTCCTCCAGATCAGAGGCAGTAGGGATGACCAGGGATGTTCTCTCTTTAGTTTCCAGATCAGTGAGTCCTCCTCCAGATCAGAGGCAGTAGGGATGACCAGGGATGTTCTCTGTTTAGTGAGTCCTCAGATCAGATGCAGTAGGGATGACCAGGGATGTTCTCTGTTTAGTGAGTCCTCCAGATCAGAGGCAGTAGGGATGACCAGGGATGTTCTCTGTTTAGTGAGTCCTCCAGATCAGAGGCAGTAGGGATGACCAGGGATGTTCTCTGTTTAGTGAGTCCTCCAGATCAGAGGCATTAGGGATGACCAGGGATGTTCTCTGTTTAGTGAGTCCTCCAGATCAGAGGCAGTAGGGATGACCAGGGATGTTCTCTGTTTAGTGAGTCCTCCAGATCAGAGGCAGTAGGGATGACCAGGGATGTTCTCTGTTTAGTGAGTCCTCCAGATCAGAGGCAGTAGGGATGACCAGGGATGTTCTCTGTTTAGTGAGTCCTCCAGATCAGAGGCAGTAGGGATGACCAGGGATGTTCTCTGTTTAGTGAGTCCTCCAGATCAGAGGCAGTAGGGATGACCAGGGATGTTCTCTGTTTAGTGAGTCCTCCAGATCAGAGGCAGTAGGGATGACCAGGGATGTTCTCTGTTTAGTGAGTCCTCCAGATCAGAGGCAGTAGGGATGACCAGGGATGTTCTCTGTTTAGTGAGTCCTCCAGATCAGAGACAGTAGGGATGACCAGGGATGTTCTCTGTTTAGTGAGTCCTCCAGATCAGAGGCAGTAGGGATGACCAGGGATGTTCTCTGTTTAGTGAGTCCTCCAGATCAGAGGCAGTAGGGATGACCAGGATGTTCTCTGTTTAGTGAGTCCTCCAGATCAGAGGCAGTAGGGATGACCAGGGATGTTCTCTGTTTAGTGAGTCCTCCAGATCAGAGGCAGTAGGGATGACCAGGGATGTTCTCTGTTTAGTGAGTCCTCCAGATCAGAGGCAGTAGGGATGACCAGGATGTTCTCTGTTTAGTGAGTCCTCCAGATCAGAGGCAGTAGGGATGACCAGGGATGTTCTCTGTTTAGTGAGTCCTCCAGATCAGAGGCAGTAGGGATGACCAGGGATGTTCTCTGTTTAGTGAGTCCTCCAGATCAGAGGCAGTAGGGATGACCAGGATGTTCTCTGTTTAGTGAGTCCTCAGATCAGAGGCAGTAGGGATGACCAGGGATGTTCTCTGTTTAGTGAGTCCTCCAGATCAGAGGCAGTAGGGATGACCAGGGATGTTCTCTGTTTAGTGAGTCCTCCAGATCAGAGGCAGTAGGGATGACCAGGGATGTTCTCTGGTTAGTGAGTCCTCCAGATCAGAGGCAGTAGGGATGACCAGGGATGTTCTCTGTTTAGTGAGTCCTCCAGATCAGAGGCAGTAGGGATGACCAGGGATGTTCTCTGTTTAGTGAGTCCTCCAGATCAGAGGCATAGGGATGACCAGGGATGTTCTCTGTTTAGTGAGTCCTCCAGATCAGAGGCAGTAGGGATGACCAGGGATGTTCTCTGTTTAGTGAGTCCTCCAGATCAGAGGCAGTAGGGATGACCAGGGATGTTCTCTGTTTAGTGAGTCCTCCAGATCAGAGGCAGTAGGGATGACCAGGGATGTTCTCTGTTTAGTGAGTCCTCCAGATCAGAGGTAGTAGGGATGACCAGGGATGTTCTCTGTTTAGTGAGTCCTCCAGATCAGAGGCAGTAGGATGACCAGGGATGTTCTCTGTTTAGTGAGTCCTCCAGATCAGAGGCAGTAGGGATGACCAGGGATGTTCTCTGTTTAGTGAGTCCTCCAGATCAGAGGCAGTAGATGACCAGGGATGTTCTCTGTTTAGTGAGTCCTCCAGATCAGAGGCAGTAGGGATGACCAGGGATGTTCTCTGTTTAGTGAGTCCTCCAGATCAGAGGCAGTAGGGATGACCAGGGATGTTCTCTGTTTAGTGAGTCCTCCAGATCAGAGGCAGTAGGGATGACCAGGGATGTTCTCTGTTTAGTGAGTCCTCCAGATCAGAGGCAGTAGGGATGACCAGGGATGTTCTCTGTTTAGTGAGTCCTCCAGATCAGAGGCAGTAGGGATGACCAGGGATGTTCTCTGTTTAGTGAGTCCTCCAGATCAGAGGCAGTAGGGATGACCAGGGATGTTCTCTGTTTAGTGAGTCCTCCAGATCAGAGGCAGTAGGGATGACCAGGGATGTTCTCTGTTTAGTGAGTCCTCCAGATCAGAGGCAGTAGGGATGACCAGGGATGTTCTCTGTTTAGTGAGTCCTCCAGATCAGAGGCAGTAGGGATGACCAGGGATGTTCTCTGTTTAGTGAGTCCTCCAGATCAGAGGCAGTAGGGATGACCAGGGATGTTCTCTGTTTAGTGAGTCCTCCAGATCAGAGAGCAGTAGGGATGACCAGGGATGTTCTCTGTTTAGTGAGTCCTCCAGATCAGAGGCAGTAGGGATGACCAGGGATGTTCTCTGTTTAGTGAGTCCTCCAGATCAGAGGCAGTAGGGATGACCAGGGATGTTCTCTGTTTAGTGAGTCCTCAGATCAGAGGCAGTAGGGATGACCAGGGATGTTCTCTGTTTAGTGAGTCCTCAGATCAGAGGCAGTAGGGATGACCAGGGATGTTCTCTGTTTAGTGAGTCCTCCAGATCAGAGGCAGTAGGGATGACCAGGGATGTTCTCTGTTTAGTGAGTCCTCCAGATCAGAGGCAGTAGGGATGACCAGGGATGTTCTCTGTTTAGTGAGTCCTCCAGATCAGAGGCAGTAGGGATGACCAGGGATGTTCTCTGTTTAGTGAGTCCTCCAGATCAGAGGCAGTAGGGATGACCAGGGATGTTCTCTGTTTAGTGAGTCCTCCAGATCAGAGGCAGTAGGGATGACCAGGGATGTTCTCTGTTTAGTGAGTCCTCCAGATCAGAGGCAGTAGGGATGACCAGGGATGTTCTCTCTTTAGTGAGTCCTCAGATCAGAGGCAGTAGGGATGACCAGGGATGTTCTCTGTTTAGTGAGTCCTCCAGATCAGAGGCAGTAGGGATGACCAGGGATGTTCTCTGTTTAGTGAGTCCTCAGATCAGAGGCAGTAGGGATGACCAGGGATGTTCTCTGTTTAGTGAGTCCTCCAGATCAGAGGCAGTAGGGATGACCAGGGATGTTCTCTGTTTAGTGAGTCCTCAGATCAGAGGCAGTAGGGATGACCAGGGATGTTCTCTGTTTAGTGAGTCCTCCAGATCAGAGGCAGTAGGGATGACCAGGGATGTTCTCTGTTTAGTGAGTCCTCCAGATCAGAGGCAGTAGGGATGACCAGGGATGTTCTCTGTTTAGTGAGTCCTCCAGATCAGAGGCAGTAGATGACCAGGGATGTTCTCTGTTTAGTGAGTCCTCCAGATCAGAGGCAGTAGGGATGACCAGGGATGTTCTCTGTTTAGTGAGTCCTCCAGATCAGAGGCAGTAGGGATGACCAGGGATGTTCTCTGTTTAGTGAGTCCTCCAGATCAGAGGCAGTAGGGATGACCAGGGATGTTCTCTGTTTAGTGAGTCCTCCAGATCAGAGGCAGTAGGGATGACCAGGGATGTTCTCTGTTTAGTGAGTCCTCCAGATCAGAGGGCAGTAGGGATGACCAGGGATGTTCTCTGTTTAGTGAGTCCTCCAGATCAGAGGCAGTAGGGATGACCAGGGATGTTCTCTGTTTAGTGAGTCCTCCAGATCAGAGGCAGTAGGGATGACCAGGGATGTTCTCTGTTTAGTGAGTCCTCCAGATCAGAGGCAGTAGGGATGACCAGGGATGTTCTCTGTTTAGTGAGTCCTCCAGATCAGAGGCAGTAGGGATGACCAGGGATGTTCTCTCTTTAGTGAGTCCTCCAGATCAGAGGCAGTAGGTATGACCAGGGATGTTCTCTGTTTAGTGAGTCCTCCAGATCAGAGGCAGTAGTGATGACCAGGGATGTTCTCTGTTTAGTGAGTCCTCCAGATCAGAGGCAGTAGGGATGACCAGGGATGTTCTCTGTTTAGTGAGTCCTCCAGATCAGAGGCAGTAGGGATGACCAGGGATGTTCTCTGTTTAGTGAGTCCTCCAGATCAGAGGCAGTAGGGATGACCAGGGATGTTCTCTGTTTAGTGAGTCCTCCAGATCAGAGGCAGTAGGGATGACCAGGGATGTTCTCTGTTTAGTGAGTCCTCCAGATCAGAGGCAGTAGGGATGACCAGGGATGTTCTCTGTTTAGTGAGTCCTCCAGATCAGAGGCAGTAGGGATGACCAGGGATGTTCTCTGTTTAGTGAGTCCTCCAGATCAGAGGCAGTAGGGATGACCAGGGATGTTCTCTGTTTAGTGAGTCCTCCAGATCAGAGGCAGTAGGGATGACCAGGGATGTTCTCTGTTTAGTGAGTCCTCCAGATCAGAGGCAGTAGGGATGACCAGGGATGTTCTCTGTTTAGTGAGTCCTCCAGATCAGAGGCAGTAGGGATGACCAGGGATGTTCTCTGTTTAGTGAGTCCTCCAGATCAGAGGCAGTAGGGATGACCAGGGATGTTCTCTGTTTAGTGAGTCCTCCAGATCAGAGGCAGTAGGGATGACCAGGGATGTTCTCTGTTTAGTGAGTCCTCCAGATCAGAGGCAGTAGGGATGACCAGGGATGTTCTCTGTTTAGTGAGTCCTCCAGATCAGAGGCAGTAGGGATGACCAGGGATGTTCTCTGTTTAGTGAGTCCTCAGATCAGAGGCAGTAGGGATGACCAGGGATGTTCTCTGTTTAGTGAGTCCTCCAGATCAGAGGCAGTAGGGATGACCAGGGATGTTCTCTGTTTAGTGAGTCCTCCAGATCAGAGGCAGTAGGGATGACCAGGGATGTTCTCTGTTTAGTGAGTCCTCCAGATCAGAGGCAGTAGGGATGACCAGGGATGTTCTCTGTTTAGTGAGTCCTCCAGATCAGAGGCAGTAGGGATGACCAGGGATGTTCTCTGTTTAGTGAGTCCTCCAGATCAGAGGCAGTAGGGATGACCAGGGATGTTCTCTGTTTAGTGAGTCCTCCAGATCAGAGGCAGTAGGGATGACCAGGGATGTTCTCTGTTTAGTGAGTCCTCCAGATCAGAGGCAGTAGGGATGACCAGGGATGTTCTCTGTTTAGTGAGTCCTCCAGATCAGAGGCAGTAGGGATGACCAGGGATGTTCTCTGTTTAGTGAGTCCTCCAGATCAGAGGCAGTAGGGATGACCAGGGATGTTCTCTGTTTAGTGAGTCCTCCAGATCAGAGGCAGTAGGGATGACCAGGGATGTTCTCTGTTTAGTGAGTCCTCCAGATCAGAGGCAGTAGGGATGTGTTCTCTGTTTAGTGAGTCCTCCAGATCAGAGGCAGTAGGGATGACCAGGGATGTTCTCTGTTTAGTGAGTCCTCCAGATCAGAGGCAGTAGGGATGACCAGGGATGTTCTCTGTTTAGTGAGTCCTCAGATCAGAGGCAGTAGGGATGACCAGGATGTTCTCTGTTTAGTGAGTCCTCCAGATCAGAGGCAGTAGGGATGACCAGGATGTTCTCTGTTTAGTGAGTCCTCCAGATCAGAGGCAGTAGGGATGACCAGGGATGTTCTCTGTTTAGTGAGTCCTCCAGATCAGAGGCAGTAGGGATGACCAGGGATGTTCTCTGTTTAGTGAGTCCTCCAGATCAGAGGCAGTAGGGATGACCAGGGATGTTCTCTGTTTAGTGAGTCCTCCAGATCAGAGGCAGTAGGAATGACCAGGGATGTTCTCTGTTTAGTGAGTCCTCCAGATCAGAGGCAGTAGTGATGACCAGGATGTTCTCTGTTTAGTGAGTCCTCCAGATCAGAGGCAGTAGGGATGACCAGGATGTTCTCTGTTTAGTGAGTCCTCCAGATCAGAGGCAGTAGGGATGACCAGGATGTTCTCTGTTTAGTGAGTCCTCCAGATCAGAGGCAGTAGGGATGACCAGGGATGTTCTCTGTTTAGTGAGTCCTCCAGATCAGAGGCAGTAGGGACCAGGGATGTTCTCTGTTTAGTGAGTCCTCCAGATCAGAGGCAGTAGGGATGACCAGGGATGTTCTCTGTTTAGTGAGTCCTCCAGATCAGAGGCAGTAGGGATGACCAGGGATGTTCTCTGTTTAGTGAGTCCTCCAGATCAGAGGCAGTAGGGATGACCAGGGATGTTCTCTGTTTAGTGAGTCCTCCAGATCAGAGGCAGTAGGGATGACCAGGGATGTTCTCTGTTTAGTGAGTCCTCCAGATCAGAGGCAGTAGGGATGACCAGGGATGTTCTCTGTTTAGTGAGTCCTCCAGATCAGAGGCAGTAGGGATGACCAGGGATGTTCTCTGTTTAGTGAGTCCTCAGATCCAGAGGCAGTAGGGATGACCAGGGATGTTCTCTGTTTAGTGAGTCCTCCAGATCAGAGGCAGTAGGGATGACCAGGGATGTTCTCTGTTTAGTGAGTCCTCAGATCAGAGGCAGTAGGGATGACCAGGGATGTTCTCTGTTTAGTGAGTCCTCCAGATCAGAGGCAGTAGGGATGACCAGGGATGTTCTCTGTTTAGTGAGTCCTCCAGATCAGAGGCAGTAGGGATGACCAGGGATGTTCTCTGTTTAGTGAGTCCTCCAGATCAGAGGCAGTAGGGATGACCAGGGATGTTCTCTGTTTAGTGAGTCCTCCAGATCAGAGGCAGTAGGGATGACCAGGGATGTTCTCTGTTTAGTGAGTCCTCCAGATCAGAGGCAGTAGGGACCAGGGATGTTCTCTGTTTAGTGAGTCCTCCAGATCAGAGGCAGTAGGGATGACCAGGGATGTTCTCTGTTTAGTGAGTCCTCCAGATCAGAGGCAGTAGGGATGACCAGGGATGTTCTCTGTTTAGTGAGTCCTCCAGATCAGAGGCAGTAGGGATGACCAGGGATGTTCTCTGTTTAGTGAGTCCTCCAGATCAGAGGCAGTAGGGATGACCAGGGATGTTCTCTGTTTAGTGAGTCCTCCAGATCAGAGGCAGTAGGGATGACCAGGGATGTTCTCTGTTTAGTGAGTCCTCCAGATCAGAGGCAGTAGGGATGACCAGGGATGTTCTCTGTTTAGTGAGTCCTCCAGATCAGAGGCAGTAGGGATGACCAGGGATGTTCTCTGTTTAGTGAGTCCTCCAGATCAGAGACAGTAGGGATGACCAGGGATGTTCTCTGTTTAGTGAGTCCTCCAGATCAGAGGCAGTAGGGATGACCAGGGATGTTCTCTGTTTAGTGAGTCCTCCAGATCAGAGACAGTAGGGATGACCAGGGATGTTCTCTGTTTAGTGAGTCCTCCAGATCAGAGGCAGTAGGGACCAGGGATGTTCTCTGTTTAGTGAGTCCTCAGATCAGAGGCAGTAGGGATGACCAGGGATGTTCTCTGTTTAGTGAGTCCTCCAGATCAGAGGCAGTAGGGATGACCAGGGATGTTCTCTGTTTAGTGAGTCCTCCAGATCAGAGGCAGTAGGGATGACCAGGGATGTTCTCTGTTTAGTGAGTCCTCCAGATCAGAGGCAGTAGGGATGACCAGGGATGTTCTCTGTTTAGTGAGTCCTCCAGATCAGAGGTAGTAGGGATGACCAGGGATGTTCTCTGTTTAGTGAGTCCTCCAGATCAGAGGCAGTAGGGATGACCAGGGATGTTCTCTCTTTAGTGAGTCCTCCAGATCAGAGGCAGTAGGGATGTTCTCTGTTTAGTGAGTCCTCCAGATCAGAGGCAGTAGGGATGACCAGGGATGTTCTCTGTTTAGTGAGTCCTCCAGATCAGAGGCAGTAGATGACCAGGGATGTTCTCTGTTTAGTGAGTCCTCCAGATCAGAGGCAGTAGGGATGACCAGGGATGTTCTCTGTTTAGTGAGTCCTCCAGATCAGAGGCAGTAGATGACCAGGGATGTTCTCTGTTTAGTGAGTCCTCCAGATCAGAGGCAGTAGGGATGACCAGGGATGTTCTCTGTTTAGTGAGTCCTCCAGATCAGAGGCAGTAGGAATGACCAGGGATGTTCTCTGTTTAGTGAGTCCTCCAGATCAGAGGCAGTAGGGATGACCAGGGATGTTCTCTGTTTAGTGAGTCCTCCAGATCAGAGACAGTAGGGATGACCAGCGATGTTCTCTGTTTAGTGAGTCCTCCAGATCAGAGGCAGTAGGGATGACCAGGGATGTTCTCTGTTTAGTGAGTCCTCCAGATCAGAGGCAGTAGGGATGACCAGGGATGTTCTCTGTTTAGTGAGTCCTCCAGGTCAGAGGCAGTAAGGATGACCAGGGATGTTCTCTGTTTAGTGAGTCCTCCAGGTCAGAGGCAGTAGGGATGACCAGGGATGTTTTCTGTTTAGTGAGTCCTCCAGGTCAGAGGCAGTAGGGATGACCAGGGATGTTCTCTGTTTAGTGAGTCCTCCAGATCAGAGGCAGTAGGGATGACCAGGGATGTTCTCTGTTTAGTGAGTCCTCCAGATCAGAGACAGTAGGGATGGCCAGGGATGTTCTCTGTTTAGTGAGTCCTCCAGATCAGAGACAGTAGGGATGACCAGGGATGTTCTCTGTTTAGTGAGTCCTCCAGATCAGAGGCAGTAGGGATGGCCAGGGATGTTCTCTGTTTAGTGAGTCCTCCAGATCAGAGACAGTAGGGATGACCAGGGATGTTCTCTGTTTAGTGAGTCCTCCAGATCAGAGACAGTAGGGATGACCAGGGATGTTCTCTGTTTAGTGAGTCCTCCAGATCAGAGGCAGTAGGGATGACCAGGGATGTTCTCTGTTTAGTGAGTCCTCCAGATCAGAGACAGTAGGGATGACCAGGGATGTTCTCTGTTTAGTGAGTCCTCCAGATCAGAGGCAGTAGGGATGACCAGGGATGTTCTCTGTTTAGTGAGTCCTCCAGATCAGAGGCAGTAGGGATGACCAGGGATGTTCTCTGTTTAGTGAGTCCTCCAGATCAGAGGCAGTAGGGATGACCAGGGATGTTCTCTGTTTAGTGAGTCCTCCAGATCAGAGGCAGTAGGGATGACCAGGGATGTTCTCTGTTTAGTGAGTCCTCCAGGTCAGAGGCAGTAAGGATGACCAGGGATGTTCTCTGTTTAGTGAGTCCTCCAGGTCAGAGGCAGTAGGGATGACCAGGGATGTTTTCTGTTTAGTGAGTCCTCCAGGTCAGAGGCAGTAGGGATGACCAGGGATGTTCTCTGTTTAGTGAGTCCTCCAGATCAGAGGCAGTAGGGATGACCAGGGATGTTCTCTGTTTAGTGAGTCCTCCAGATCAGAGACAGTAGGGATGGCCAGGGATGTTCTCTGTTTAGTGAGTCCTCCAGATCAGAGACAGTAGGGATGACCAGGGATGTTCTCTGTTTAGTGAGTCCTCCAGATCAGAGGCAGTAGGGATGGCCAGGGATGTTCTCTGTTTAGTGAGTCCTCCAGATCAGAGACAGTAGGGATGACCAGGGATGTTCTCTGTTTAGTGAGTCCTCCAGATCAGAGACAGTAGGGATGACCAGGGATGTTCTCTGTTTAGTGAGTCCTCCAGATCAGAGGCAGTAGGGATGACCAGGGATGATCTCTGTTTAGTGAGTCCTCCAGATCAGAGACAGTAGGGATGACCAGGGATGTTCTCTGTTTAGTGAGTCCTCAGATCAGAGGCAGTAGGGATGACCAGGGATGTTCTCTGTTTAGTGAGTCCTCCAGATCAGAGGCAGTAGGGATGACCAGGTATGTTCTCTGTTTAGTGAGTCCTCCAGATCAGAGGCAGTAGGGATGACCAGGGATGTCCTCCTCACCAACTGTCCTCCGTCACCAACTGTCCTCCGTCACCAACTGTCCTCCGTCACCAACTGTCCTCCGTCACCAACCCCACCAACTGGCCTCCGTCACCAACTGGCCTCCGTCACCAACCCCACCAACTGTCCTCCGTCACCAACCCCACCAACTGTCTTCCGTCACCAACCCCACCAACTGGCCTCCGTCACCAACCCCACCAACAGGCTTCCGTCACCAACCCCACCAACAGGCCTCCCACCAACCCACCAACAGGCCTCCGTCACCAACCCCACCAACTGGCCTCCGTCACCCCCACCAACTGGCCTCCGTCAAACCCCACCAACTGGCCTCCGTCACCAACCCCACCAACTGGCCTCCGTCACCAACCCTGTCACCAGCACCAACAGGCCTCCGTCACCAACCCCACCAACAGGCCTCCGTCACCAACCCCACCAACAGGCCTCCGTCACCAACCCTACCAACTGGCCTCCGTCACCAACCCCACCAACTGGCCTCCGTCACCAGTCCCCCACCAACTGGCCTCCGTAACCACCCCAACTGGCCTCCGTCCACCAACCCCACCAACTGGCCTCCGTCACCAACCCCACCAACTGGCCTCCGTCACTAACCCCAACAACTGGCCTCCGTCACTAACCCCACCAACTGGCCTCCGTCACCATGCCTCCTGTCACCAACCCCACAGGCCTCCGTCACCAACCCCACCATAACAGGCCTCCGTCACCAACCCTGTCACCAACTGGCCTCCGTCACCAACCCCACCAACTGGCCTCCGTCACCAACCCTCCGTCACCAACTGGCCTCCGTCACCAACCCCACCAACCCCACCAACTGGCCTCCGTCACCAACCCCACCAACTGGCCTCCGTCACCAACCCCACCAACTGGCCCCTGTCACCAACGCCTGTCACTAACCCCAACAACTGGCCCCTGTCACTAACCCCACCAACTGGCCCCCGTCACCAACGCCTGTCACCAACCCCAACAACTGGTCCCGTTACTAACCCCACCAACTGGCCCCCGTCACCAACGCCTGTCACTAACCCCAGGCCTCCGTCACCAACCCCACTAACAGGCCCCTGTCACCAACGCCTGTCACCAACGCCTGTCACCAACGCCACCAACTGTCCTCCGTCACCAACTGTCCTCCGTCACCAACTGGCCTCCGTCACCAACTGTCCTCCGTCACCAACTGGCCTCCGTCACCAACAGGCCTCCGTCACCAACCCCCAACAGGCCTCCGTCACCAACCCTACCAACTGGCCTCCGTCACCAACCCCACCAACTGGCCTCCGTCACCAACCCCACCAACTGGCCTCCGTAACCAACCCCACCAACTGGCCCCTGTCACCAACGCCTGTCACTAACCCCAACAACTGGCCCCCGTTACTAACCCCACCAACTGGCCTCCGTCACCAACGCCTGTCACTAACCCCAACAACTGGCCCCCGTTACTAACCCCACCAACTGGCCCCCGTCACCAACGCCTGTCACCAACCCCAACAACTGGCCTCCGTCACCAACCCCACTAACAGGCCCCTGTCACCAACGCCTGTCACCAACGCCTGTCACCAACGCCTGTCACTAACCCCACCAACTGTCCTCCGTCACCAACTGTCCTCCGTCACCAACTGGCCTCCGTCACCAACTGTCCTCCGTCACCAACTGGCCTCCGTCACCAACCCTACCAACAGGCCTCCGTCACCAACCCCTACAACTGGCCTCCGTCACCAACCCCACCAACTGGCCTCCGTCACCAACCCCACCAACAGGCCTCCGTCACCAACCCCACCAACTGGCCTCCGTCACCAACCCCACCAACTGGCCTCCGTCACCAACCCCACCAACAGGCCTCCGTCACCAACCCCACCAACTGTCCTCCGTCACCAGCCCCACCAACTGTCCTCCGTCACCAACCCCACCAACAGGCCTCCGTCACCAACCCTACCAACTGGCCTCCGTCACCAACCCCACCAACTGGCCTCCGTAACCAACCCCACCAACTGGCCTCCGTCACCAACCCCACCAACTGGCCCCCGTCACCAACCCCACCAACTGGCCCCGTCACCAACGCCTGTCACTAACCCCAACAACTGGCCCCCGTCACTAACCCCACCAACTGGCCTCCGTCACCAACGCCTGTCACTAACCCCACCAACTGGCCCCCGTCACCAACGCCTGTCACCAACCCCAACAACTGGTCTCCGTCACCAACCCCACTAACAGGCCCCCGTCACCAACGCCTGTCACCAACGCCTGTCACCAACGCCTGTCACCAACGCCACCAACTGTCCTCCGTCACCAACTGGCCTCCGTCACCAACTGGCCTCCGTCACCAACTGGCCTCCGTCACCAACCCCACCAACTGGCCTCCGTCACCAACCCCACCAACAGGCCTCCGTCACCAACCCCACCAACTGGCCTCCGTCACCAACCCCACCAACTGGCCTCCGTCACCAACCCCACCAACAGGCCTCCGTCACCAACCCCACCAACTGGCCTCCGTCACCAACCCCACCAACTGGCCTCCGTCACCAACCCCACCAACTGGCCTCCTCCGTCACCAACCCACCAACTGGCCTCCGTCAAACCCCAACAACTGGCCTCCGTCACCAACCCCACCAACTGGCCTCCGTCACCAACCCCACCAACTGGCCTCCGTCACCAACCCCCAACAACTGGCCTCCGTCACCAACCCCACCAACAGGCCTCCGTCACCAACCCCACCAACTGGCCTCCGTCACCAACCCCACACAACCCCCGTGTCCTCCGTCACCAACCCCACCAACAGGCCTCCGTCACCAACCCCACCAACAGGCCTCCGTCACCAACCCCACCAACTGGCCTCCGTCACCAACCCCACCAACAGGCCTCCGTCACCAACCCCTCCGTCACTAACCCCAGGCCTCCGTCACCAACCCCACCAACAGGCCTCCGTCACCAACCCCACCAACTGGCCTCCCTGTCACCAACCCCAACAACTGGCCTCCGTCACTAACCCCACCAACTGGCCTCCGTCACCAACCCTCCCAACAGGCCTCCGTCACCAACCCCACCAACTGGCCTCCGTCACCAACCCCACTGTCCTCCGTCACCAACTGGCCTCCGTCACCAACCCCAAACCCTCCGTCACCAACCCCACCAACTGGCCTCCGTCCTCCCCACCAACAGGCCCCTGTCACAACCCCACCAACTGGCCTCCGTCACCAACCCCACCAACTGGCCTCCGTCCCCACCAACAGGCCTCCGTCACCAACCCCACCAACTGGCCTCCGTCACCAACCCCACCAACTGGCCTCCGTCACCAACCCTGTCACAGGCCTCCGTCACCAACCCCACCAACTGGCCTCCGTCACCAACCCCACCAACTGGCCTCCGTCACCAACAGGCCTCCGTCACCAACCCTGGCCTCCGTCACCAACCCCACCAACTGTCCTCCGTCACCAGCCTCCACCAACTGGCCTCCGTCACCAACCCCACCAACAGGCCTCCGTCACCAACCCTCCGTCACCAACCCCAACAACTGGCCTCCGTCACCAACCCCACCAACTGGCCTCCGTAACCAACCCCACCAACTGGCCTCCGTCACCAACCCCACCAACTGGCCCCCGTCACCAACCCCACCAACTGGCCCCTGTCACCAACGCCTGTCACTAACCCCAACAACTGGCCCCTGTCACTAACCCCACCAACTGGCCCCCGTCACCAACGCCTGTCACCAACCCCAACAACTGGTCTCCGTCACCAACCCCACTAACAGGCCCCCGTCACCAACGCCTGTCACCAACGCCTGTCACCAACGCCTGTCACCAACGCCACCAACTGTCCTCCGTCACCAACTGTCCTCCGTCACCAACTGGCCTCCGTCACCAACTGTCCTCCGTCACCAACTGGCCTCCGTCACCAACAGGCCTCCGTCACCAACCCCAACAGGCCTCCGTCACCAACCCTACCAACTGGCCTCCGCCTCCTCCGTCACCACCCCACCAACTGGCCTCCGTCACCAACCCCACCAACTGGCCTCCGTAACCAACCCCACCAACTGGCCCCTGTCACCAACGCCTGTCACTAACCCCAACAACTGGCCCCCCACCAACTGTTCCGTCACCAACCCACCAACTGGCCTCCGTCTAACCCCACCAACTGGCCTCCGTCACCAACCCCACCAACTGCCTGTCACTAACCCCAACAACTGGCCCCCGTTACTAACCCCACCAACTGGCCCCCGTCACCAACGCCTGTCACCAACCCCAACAACTGGCCTCCGTCACCAACCCCACTAACAGGCCCCTGTCACCAACGCCTGTCACCAACGCCTGTCACTAACCCCACCAACTGTCCTCCGTCACCAACTGTCCTCCGTCACCAACTGTCCTCCGTCACCAACTGGCCTCCGTCACCAACCCTACCAACAGGCCTCCGTCACCAACCCCTACAACTGGCCTCCGTCACCAACCCCACCAACTGGCCTCCGTCACCAACCCCACCAACAGGCCTCCGTCACCAACCCCACCAACAGGCCTCCGTCACCAACCCCACCAACTGGCCTCCGTCACCAACCCCACCAACAGGCCTCCGTCACCAACCCCACCAACTGGCCTCCGTCACCAACCCCACCAACTGGCCTCCGTCACCAACCCCACCAACTGGCCTCCGTCACCAACCCCACCAACTGGCCTCCGTCACCAACCCCACCAACAGGCCTCCGTCACCAACCCCACCAACTGGCCTCCGTCACCAACCCCACCAACTGGCCTCCGTCACCAACCCCACCAACAGGCCTCCGTCACCAACCCCACCAACAGGCCTCCGTCACCAACCCCACCAACTGGCCTCCGTCACCAACCCCACCAACTGGCCTCCGTCACCAACCCCACCAACTGTCCTCCGTCACCAACCCCACCAACTGGCCTCCGTCACCAACCCCACCAACTGGCCTCCGTCACCAACCCCACCAACTGGCCTCCGTCACCAACCCCACCAACTGGCCTCCGTCACCAACCCCACCAACTGGCCTCCGTCACCAACCCCACCAACTGGCCTCCGTCACCAACCCCACCAACTGGCCTCCTGTCACCAACCCTGTCACCAACAGGCCTCCGTCACCAACCCCACCAACTGTCCTCCGTCACCAACCCCACCAACTGGCCCCCGTCACCAACCCCACCAACTGGCCTCCGTCACCAACCCCACCAACAGGCCTCCGTCACCAACCCCACAACTGGCCTCCGTCACCAACCCCACCAACTGGCCTCCGTCATCACCAACTGGCCTCCGTCACCAACCCCACCAACTGGCCTCCGTCACCAAACCCCCTCAGGCGTCACCAACAGGCCTCCGTCACCAACCCACCCTCCGTCACCCCACCAACTGGCCTCCGTCACCAACCCCACCAACAGGCCTCCGTCACCAACCCCACCAACTGGCCTCCGTCACCAACCCCACCAACTGGCCTCCGTCACCACCCCACCAACTGGCCTCCGTCACCAACCCTCACCAACAACTGGCCTCCGTCACCAACCCCACCAACTGGCCTCCGTCACCAACCCCACCACTGGCCTCCGTCACCCCCAACAACTGGCCTCCGTCACCAACCCCACCAACTGGCCTCCGTCACCAACCCCACCAACTGGCCTCCGTCACCAACCCCACCAACTGGCCTCCGTCACCAACCCCACCAACAGGCCTCCGTCACCAACCCCACCAACTGGCCTCCGTCACCAACCCCCAACTGGCCTCCGTCACCAACCCACCAACAGGCCTCCGTCACCAACCCCACCAACTGGCCTCCGTCACCAACCCCCGTCACCAACCCCAACAGGCCTCCGTCACCAACCCCCGTCACCAACTGGCCTCCGTCACCAACCCCACCAACAGGCCTCCGTCACCAACCCCACCAACAGGCCTCCGTCACCAACCCCACCAACTGTCCTCCGTCACCAACCCCAACTGGCCTCCGTCAACAGGCCTCCGTCACCAACCCCACCAACAGGCCTCCGTCACCAACCCCACCAACAGGCCTCCGTCACCAACCCCACCAACTGGCCTCCGTCACCAACCCCACCAACTGGCCTCCGTCACCAACTGGCCTCCGTCACCAACCCCAGGCCTCCGTCACCAACCCCACCAACAGGCCTCCGTCACCAACCCCACCAACTGGCCTCCGTCACCAACCCCACCAACTGGCCTCCGTCACCAACCCCACCAACTCCGTCACCAACCCCGCAACTGTCACCAACCCCACAACTGGCCTCCGTCACCAACTGGCCTCCGTCACCAACCCCACCAACTGGCCTCCGTCACCAACCCCACCAACTGGCCTCCGTCACCAACCAACTGGCCTCCGTCACCAACCCTGTCCTCCGTCACCAACTGGCCTGGCCTCCGTCACCCCACTGGCCTCCGTCACCAACCCCCTCCGGCCTCACCAACCCCACCAACTGGCCTCCGTCACCAACCCCACCAACTCCTCCGTCACCAACCCCACCAACTGGCCTCCGTCACCAACCCCACCAACAGGCCTCCGTCACCAACCCCACCAACAGGCCTCCGTCACCAACCCCACCAACTGGCCTCCGTCACCAACCCCACCAACTGGCCTCCGTCACCAGCCCCACCAACTGTCCTCCAACTGGCCTCACCAACCCCACCAACAGGCCTCCGTCACCAACCCCACCAACTGGCCTCCGTCACCAACCCCACCAACTGGCCTCCGTCACCAACCCCACCAACTGGCCTCCGTCACCAACCCCACCAACTGGCCTCCGTCACCAACCCCACCAACTGGCCTCCGTCAAACTGTCCTCCCTCCGTCACCAACCCCACCAACTGGCCTCCGTCACCAACCCCACCAACTGTCCTCCGTCACCAACCCCACCAACTGGCCTCCGTCACCAACCCCACCAACTGGCCTCCGTCACCAACCCCACCAACTGGCCTCCGTCACCAACCCCACCAACTGGCCTCCGTCACCAACCCCACCAACTGGCCTCCGTCACCAACTGGCCTCCGTCACCAACCCCACCAACAGGCCTCCGTCACCAACCCCACCAACTGGCCTCCGTCACCAACCCCACCAACTGGCCTCCGTCACCAACCCCACCAACTGGCCTCCGTCACCAACCCCACCAACTGGCCTCCGTCACCAACCCCACCAACTGGCCTCCGTCACCAACCCCACCAACTGGCCTCCGTCACCAACCCCACCAACTGGCCTCCGTCACCAACCCCACCAACTGGCCTCCGTCACCAACCCCACCAACTGGCCCGTCACCAACTGGCCTCCGTCACCAACCCCACCAACTGGCCTCCGTCACCAGCCCACCAACTGGCCTCCGTCACCAACCCCACCAACTGGCCTCCGTCACCAACCCCACCAACTGGCCTCCGTCACCAACCCCACCAACTGGCCTCCGTCACCAACCCCACCAACTGGCCTCCGTCACCAACCCCACCAACCAACAGGCCTCCGTCACCAACTGTCCTCCGTCACCAACTGGCCTCCGTCACCAACCCCACCAACAGGCCTCCGTCACCAACCCCACCAACTGGCCTCCGTCACCAACCCCACCAACTGGCCTCCGTCACCAACCCCAACAACTGGCCTCCGTCACCAACCCCACCAACAGGCCTCCGTCACCAACCCCACCAACTGGCCCCGTCACCAACCCCACCAACTGGCCTCCGTCACCAACCCCACCAACAGGCCTCCGTCACCAACCCCACCAACAGGCCTCCGTCACCAACCCCACCAACTGGCCTCCGTCACCAACCCCACCAACTGGCCTCCGTCACCAACCCCACCAACTGGCCTCCGTCACCAACCCCACCAACTGGCCTCCGTCACCAACCCCACCAACTGGCCTCCGTCACCAACCCCACCAACTGGCCTCCGTCACCAACCCCACCAACTGGTCCTCCGTCACCAACCCCACCAACTGGCCTCCGTCACCAACCCCACCAACAGGCCTCCGTCACCAACCCCACCAACTGGCCTCCGTCACCAACCCCACCAACTGGCCTCCGTCAACCAACCCCACCAACTGGCCTCCGTCACCAACCCCCACCAACTGGCCTCCGTCACCAACCCCACCAACTGGCCCCTCCGTCACCAACCCCACCAACTGGCCTCACCAACCCCAACAACTGGCCTCCGTCACTAACCCCACCAACTGGCCTCCGTCACCAACGCCTGTCACTAACCCCACCAACTGGCCCCCGTCACCAACGCCTGTCACCAACCCCAACAACTGGTCTCCGTCACCAACCCCACTAACAGGCCCCGTCACTCCCTGTCCAACGCCTGTCACCAACGGCCTGTCACACCAACTGTCCTCCGTCACCAACTGGCCTCCGTCACCAACTGGCCTCCGTCACCAACTGGCCTCCGTCACCAACCCCACCAACAGGCCTCCGTCACCAACCCCACCAACTGGCCTCCGTCACCAACCCCACCAACTGGCCTCCGTCACCAACCCCACCAACTGGCCTCCGTCACCAACCCCACCAACAGGCCTCCGTCACCAACCCCACCAACTGGCCTCCGTCACCAACCCCACCAACTGGCCTCCGTCACCAACCCCACCAACTGGCCTCCGTCACCAACCCCACCAACTGGCCTCCGTCACCAACCCCACCAACTGGCCTCCGTCACCAACCCCACCAACTGGCCTCCGTCACAACCCCAACCCTCACCAACTGGCCTCCACCAACCCCACCCTCCGTCACCAACCCCACCAACTGGCCTCCGTCACCAACCCCACCAACTGGCCTCCGTCACCAACCCCACCAACTGTCCTCCGTCACCAACTGTCCTCCGTCACCAACTGGCCTCCGTCACCAACCCCACCAACAGGCCTCCGTCACCAACCCCACCAACTGGCCTCCGTCACCAACCCCACCAACTGTCCTCCGTCACCAACCCCACCAACTGGCCTCCGTCACCAACCCCACCAACAGGCCTCCGTCACCAACCCCACCAACTGGCCTCCGTCACCAACCCCACCAACAGGCCTCCGTCACCAACCCCACCAACTGTCCTCCGTCACCAACCCCACCAACTGGCCTCCGTCACCAACCCCACCAACAGGCCTCCGTCACCAACCCCACCAACTGGCCTCCGTCACCAACCCCACCAACTGGCCTCCGTCACCAACTGGCCTCCGTCACCAACTGGCCTCCGTCACCAACTGGCCTCCGTCACCAACTGGCCTCCGTCACCAACCCCACCAACAGGCCTCCGTCACCAACCCCACCAACTGGCCTCCGTCACCAACCCCACCAACTGGCCTCCGTCACCAACCCCACCAACTGGCCTCCGTCACCAACCCCACCAACTGGCCTCCGTCACCAACCCCACCAACTGGCCTCCGTCACCAACCCCACCAACTGGCCTCCGTCACCAACCCCACCAACTGGCCTCCGTCACCAACCCCACCAACTGGCCTCCGTCACCAACCCCACCAACTGGCCTCCGTCACCAACCCCACCAACTGGCCTCCGTCACCAACCCCACCAACTGGCCTCCGTCACCAACCCCACCAACTGGCCTCCGTCACCAACCCCACCAACTGGCCTCCGTCACCAACCCACCAACTGGCCTCCGTCACCAACCCCACCAACTGGCCTCCGTCACCAACCCCACCAACTGGCCTCCGTCAACCCCACCAACCCTCCGTCACCAACCCCACCAACTGGCCTCCGTCACCAACCCCACCAACTGGCCTCCGTCACCAACCCCACCAACTGGCCTCCGTCACCAACCCCACCAACTGGCCTCCGTCACCAACCCCACCAACTGGCCTCCGTCACCAACCCCACCAACTGGCCTCCGTCACCAACCCCACCAACTGGCCTCCGTCACCAACCCCACCAACTGGCCTCCGTCACCAACCCCACCAACTGGCCTCCGTCACCAACCCCACCAACTGGCCTCCGTCAACCCCACCAACTGGCCTCCGTCACCAACCCCACCAACTGGCCTCCGTCACCAACCCCACCAACTGGCCTCCGTCACCAACCCCACCAACTGGCCTCCGTCACCAACCCCACCAACTGGCCTCCGTCACCAACCCCACAACTGGCCTCCGTCACCAACCCCACCAACTGGCCTCCGTCACCAACCCCACCAACAGGCCTCCGTCACCAACCCCACCAACTGGCCTCCGTCACCAACCCCACCAACTGGCCTCCGTCACCAACCCCACCAACTGGCCTCCGTCACCAACCCCACCAACTGGCCTCCGTCACCAACCCCACCAACTGGCCTCCGTCACCCCAACCCTCCGTCACAACCAACTGGCCTCCGTCACCAACCCCTGTCACCAACTGGCCTCCGTCACCAACCCCACCAACTGGCCTCCGTCACCAACCCCACCAACTGGCCTCCGTCACCAACCCCACCCAACTGGCCTCCGTCACCAACCCCACCAACTGGCCTCCGTCACCAACCCCACCAACTGGCCTCCGTCACCAACCCCAACCTGGCCTCCGTCACCAACCCCACCAACTGGCCTCCGTCACCAACCCCACCAACTGGCCTCCGTCACCAACCCCACCAACTGGCCTCCGTCACCAGCCCCCCACCAACTGGCCTCCGTCACCAACCCCACCAACTGGCCTCCGTCACCAACCCCACCAACTGGCCTCCGTCACCAACCCCACCAACTGGCCTCCGTCACCAACCCCACCAACTGGCCTCCGTCACCAACCCCACCAACTGGCCTCACCAACCCCACCAACAGGCCTCCGTCACCAACCCCACCAACTGGCCTCCGTCACCAACCCCACCAACTGGCCTCCGTCACCAACCCCACCAACTGGCCTCCGTCACCAACCCCACCAACTGGCCTCCGTCACCAACCCCACCAACTGGCCCCTGTCACCAACAGGCCTCCGTCACCAACCCCACCAACTGGCCTCCGTCACCAACCCTACCAACAGGCCTCCGTCACCAACCCCACCAACTGGCCCCCGTCACCAACCCCACCAACTGGCCTCCGTCACCAACCCCACCAACTGGCCTCCGTCACCAACCCCCCACCAACTGGCCTCCGTCACCAACCCCACCAACTGGCCTCCGTCACCAACCCTGGCCAACCCCACCAACTGGCCTCCGTCACCAACCCCACCAACTGTCCTCCGTCACCAACCCCACCAACTGGCCTCCGTCACCAACCCCACCAACAGGCCTCCGTCACCAACCCCACCAACTGGCCTCCGTCACCAACCCCACCAACTGGCCTCCGTCACCAACCCCACCAACTGGCCTCCGTCACCAACCCCACCAGGCCTCCGTCACCAACCCCACCAACAGGCCTCCGTCACCAACCCCCACCAACAGGCCTCCGTCACCAACCCCACCAACTGGCCTCCGTCACCAACCCCACCAACTGGCCTCCGTCACCAACCCCACCAACTGGCCTCCGTCACCAACCCCACCAACTGGCCTCCGTCACCAACCCCCGTCACCAGCCAACTGGCCTCCGTCACCAACCCCACCAACTGGCCTCCGTCACCAACCCCACCAACTGGCCTCCGTCACCAACCCCACCAACTGGCCTCCGTCACCAACCCACCAACTGGCCTCCGTCACCAACCCCACCAACTGGCCTCCGTCACCAACCCCACCAACTGGCCTCCGTCACCAACCCCACCAACAGGCCTCCGTCACCAACCCCACCAACTGGCCTCCGTCACCAACCCCACCAACTGGCCTCCGTCACCAACCCCACCAACTGGCCTCCGTCACCAACCCCACCAACTGGCCTCCGTCACCAACCCCACCAACTGGCCTCCGTCACCAACCCCACCAACTCCGGGCCTCCGTCACCAACCCCACCAACTGGCCTCCGTCACCAACCCCACCAACTGGCCTCCGTCACCAACCCCGTCACCAACCCCAACTGGCCTCCGTCACCAACCCCACCAACTGTCCTCCGTCACCAACCCCACCAACTGGCCTCCGTCACCAACCCCACCAACTGGCCTCCGTCACCAACCCACCAACTGGCCTCCGTCACCAACCCCACCAACTGGCCTCCGTCACCAACCACCAACCCCACCAACTGGCCTCCGTCACCAACCCCACCAACTGGCCTCCGTCACCAACCCCACCAACCCCCGTCACCAACTGGCCTCCGTCACCAACCCACCAACTGGCCTCCGCACCAACCCCACCAACAGGCCTCCGTCACCAACCCCACCAACTGGCCTCCGTCACCAACCCCACCAACTGGCCTCCGTCACCAACCCCACCAACTGGCCTCCGTCACCAACCCCACCAACTGGCCTCCGTCACCAACCCCACCAACTGGCCTCCGTCACCAACCCCACCAACTGGCCTCCGTCACCAACCCCCCTCCGTCACCAACTGGCCTCCGTCACCAACCCCACCAACTGGCCTCCGTCACCAACCCCACCAACTGGCCTCCGTCACCAACCCCACCAACTGGCCTCCGTCACCAACCCCACCAACTGGCCTCCGTCACCAACCCCACCAACTGGCCTCCGTCACCAACCCACCAACTGGCCTCCGTCACCACCAACTGGCCTCCGTCACCAACCCCACCAACTGGCCTCCGTCACCAACCCCACCAACTGGCCTCCGTCACCAACCCCACCAACTGTCCTCCGTCACCAACCCCACCAACTGGCCTCCGTCACCAACCCCACCAACTGGCCTCCGTCACCAACCCCCGTCACCACCAACTGGCCTCCGTCACCAACCCCACCAACAGGCCTCCATCACCAACCCCACCAACTGGCCTCCGTCACCAACCCCACCAACTGGCCTCCGTCACCAACCCCACCAACAGGCCTCCGTCACCAACCCCACCAACCCCACCAACTGTCCTCCGTCACCAACCCCACCAACTGGCCTCCGTCACCAACCCCACCAACTGGCCTCCGTCACCAACCCCACCAACTGGCCTCCGTCACCAACCCCACCAACTGGCCTCCGTCACCACCAACTGGCCTCCGTCACCAACCCACCAACTGGCCTCCGTCACCAACCCCACCAACTGGCCTCCGTCACCAACCCCACCAACTGGCCTCCGTCACCAACCCCACCAACTGGCCTCCGTCACCAACCCCACCAACAGGCCTCCGTCACCAACCCCTCCGTCACCAACTGGCCTCCGTCACCAACCCCACCAACTGGCCTCCGTCACCAACCCCACCAACTGGCCTCCGTCACCAACCCCACCAACAGGCCTCCGTCACCAACCCCACCAACTGGCCTCCGTCACCAACCCCACCAACTGGCCTCCGTCACCAACCCCACCAACTGGCCTCCGTCACCAACCCCACCAACTGGCCTCCGTCACCAACCCCACCAACTGGCCTCCGTCACCAACCCCACCAACTGGCCTCCGTCACCAACCCCCGTCACCAACCAACTGGCCTCCGTCACCAACCCCACCAACTGGCCTCCGTCACCAACCCCACCAACTGGCCTCCGTCACCAACCCCACCAACTGGCCTCCGTCACCAACCCCACCAACTGTCCTCCGTCACCAACCCACC
This sequence comes from Oncorhynchus nerka, assembly GCF_034236695.1. Classification (NCBI taxonomy): domain Eukaryota; kingdom Metazoa; phylum Chordata; class Actinopteri; order Salmoniformes; family Salmonidae; genus Oncorhynchus; species Oncorhynchus nerka. The sequence continues at coordinate 14,691,831 of NC_088407.1, forward strand.
AACTGGCCTCCGTCACCAACCTCCGTCACCAACACCAACCCCTCACCAACTGGCCTCCGTCACCAACCCCACCAACTGGCCTCCGTCACCAACCCCACCAACAGGCCTCCGTCCCCACCAACCCCACCAACTGGCCTCCGTCACCAACCCTCACCAACTGGCCTCCGTCACCAACCCCACCAACTGGCCTCCGTCCGTCACCAACCCCACCTCCTCACCAACCCCACCAACTGGCCTCCGTCACCAACCCCACCAACTGGCCTCCGTCACCAACCCCACCAACTGGCCTCCGTCACCAACCCCACCAACTGGCCTCCGTCACCAACCCCACCAACAGGCCTCCGTCACCAACCCCACCAACTGGCCTCCGTCACCAACCCCACCAACTGGCCTCCGTCACCAACCCCCGTCACCAACCCCTCCGTCACCAACCCCACCAACTGGCCTCCGTCACCAACCCCACCAACTGGCCTCCGTCACCAACCCCACCAACTGGCCTCCGTCACCAACCCCACCAACTGGCCTCCGTCACCAACCCCACCAACTGGCCTCCGTCACCCCAACCCTCCGTCACCAACTGGCCTCCGTCACCAACCCCACCAACTGGCCTCCGTCACCAACCCCACCAACTGGCCTCCGTCACCCCAACCCTCCGTCACCAACCCCACCAACTGGCCTCCGTCACCAACCCCACCAACTGGCCTCCGTCACCAACCCCACCAACTGGCCTCCGTCACCAACCCCACCAACTGGCCTCCGTCACCAACCCCACCAACTGGCCTCCGTCACCAACCCACCAACTGGCCTCCGTCACCAACCCCACCAACTGGCCTCCGTCACCAACCCCACCAACTGGCCTCCGTCACCAACCCCACCAACTGGCCTCCGTCACCAACCCCACCAACTGGCCTCCGTCACCAACCCCACCAACTGGCCTCCGTCACCAACCCCACCAACTGGCCTCCGTCACCAACCCCACCAACTGGCCTCCGTCACCAGCCCCACTGGCCTCCGTCACCAACACCAACTGTCACCAACCCCACCAACTGGCCTCCGTCACCAACCCCACCAACTGGCCTCCGTCACCAACCCCACCAACTGGCCTCCGTCACCAACCCCACCAACTGGCCTCCGTCACCAACCCCACCAACTGGCCTCCGTCACCAACCCCACCAACTGGCCTCCGTCACCAACCCCACCAACTGTCCTCCGTCACCAACCCCACCAACTGGCCTCCGTCCGTCACCAACCCCACCAACTGGCCTCCGTCACCAACCCCACCAACTGGCCTCCGTCACCAACCCCACCAACTGGCCTCCGTCACCAACCCCACCAACTGGCCTCCGTCACCAACCCCACCAACTGGCCTCCGTCACCAACCCCACCAACTGGCCTCCGTCACCAACCCCACCAACTGGCCTCCGTCACCAACCCCACCAACTGGCCTCCGTCACCAACCCCACCAACTGGCCTCCGTCACCAACCCCACCAACTGGCCTCCGTCACCAACCCCACCAACTGGCCTCCGTCACCCCAACTGGCCTCACACCAACCCCACCAACTGGCCTCCGTCACCAACCCCACCAACTGGCCTCCGTCACCAACCCCACCAACTGGCCTCCGTCACCAACCCCACCAACTGGCCTCCGTCACCAACCCCACCAACTGGCCTCCGTCACCAACCCCACCAACTGGCCTCCGTCACACCACCACTGGCCTCCGTCACCAACCCCACCAACTGGCCTCCGTCACCAACCCCACCAACTGGCCTCCGTCACCAACCCCACCAACTGGCCTCCGTCACCAACCCCACCAACTGGCCTCCGTCACCAACCCCACCAACTGTCCTCCGTCACCAACCCCACCAACTGGCCTCCGTCACCAACCCCACCAACTGGCCTCCGTCACCAACCCCACCAACTGGCCTCCGTCACCAACCCCACCAACTGGCCTCCGTCACCAACCCCCCACCAACTGGCCTCCGTCACCAACCCCACCAACTGGCCTCCGTCACCAACCCCACCAACTGGCCTCCGTCACCAACCCCACCAACTGGCCTCCGTCACCAACCCCCTCCGTCCGCGCCCAACTGGCCTCCGTCACCAACCCCACCAACTGGCCTCCGTCACCAACCCCACCAACTGGCCTCCGTCACCAACCCCACCAACTGGCCTCCGTCACCAACCCCACCAACTGGCCTCCGTCACCAACCCCACCAACTGTCCTCCGTCACCAACCCCACAACTGGCCTCCGTCACCCCAACTGGCCTCCGTCACCAACCCCACCAACTGGCCTCCGTCACCAACCCTCACCAACTGGCCTCCGTCACCAACCCCACCAACTGGCCTCCGTCACCAACCCCACCAACTGGCCTCCGTCACCAACCCACCAACTGCCTCCGTCACCAACCCCACCAACTGGCCTCCGGCCTCACCAACCCCACCAACTGGCCTCCGTCACCAACCCCACCAACTGGCCTCCGTCACCAACCCCACCAACTGGCCTCCGTCACCAACCCCACCAACTGGCCTCCGTCACCAACCCCCTCCGTCCAACTGTCCTCCGTCACCAACCCCACCAACTGGCCTCCGTCACCAACCCCACCAACTGGCCTCCGTCACCAACCCCACCAACTGTCCTCCGTCACCAACACCACCAACTGGCCTCCGTAACCAACCCCACCAACTGGCCTCCGTCACCAACCCCACCAACTGGCCTCCGTCACCAACCCCACCAACTGGCCTCCGTAACCAACCCCACCAACTGGCCTCCGTAACCAACCCCACCAACTGTCCTCCGTCACCAACCCCACCAACTGGCCTCCGTCACCAACCCCACCAACTGGCCTCCGTCACCAACCCCACCAACTGGCCTCCGTCACCAACCCCACCAACTGGCCTCCGTCACCCCAACCCCACCAACTGGCCTCCGTCACCAACCCCACCAACTGGCCTCCGTCACCAACCCACCAACTGGCCTCCGTCACCAACCCCACCAACTGGCCTCCGTCACCAACCCCACCAACTGGCCTCCGTCACCAACCCCACCAACTGGCCTCCGTCACCAACCCCACCAACTGTCCTCCGTCACCAACCCCACCAACTGTCCTCCGTCACCAACCCCACCAACAGGCCTCCGTCACCAACCCCACCAACTGGCCTCCGTCACCAACCCCACCAACAGGCCTCCGTCACCAACCCCACCAACTGTCCTCCGTCACCAACCCCACCAACTGGCCTCCGTCACCAACCCCACCAACTGGCCTCCGTCACCAACCCCACCAACTGGCCTCCGTCACCAACCCCACCAACTGGCCTCCGTCACCAACCCCGTCACCAACTGGCCTCCGTCACCAACCCCACCAACTGTCCTCCGTCACCAACCCCACCAACTGGCCTCCGTCACCAACCCCACCAACAGGCCTCCGTCACCAACCCCACCAACTGGCCTCCGTCACCAACTGGCCTCCGTCACCAACTGGCCTCCGTCACCAACCCCACCAACTGGCCTCCGTCACCAACCCCACCAACTGGCCTCCGTCACCAACCCCACCAACTGGCCTCCGTCACCAACCCCACCAACTGGCCTCCGTCACCAACTGGCCTCCGTCACCAACCCCACCAACTGTCCTCCGTCACCAACCCCACCAACTGGCCTCCGTCACCAACCCCACCAACTGGCCTCCGTCACCAACCCCACCAACTGGCCTCCGTCACCAACCCCACCAACTGGCCTCCGTCACCAACCCCACCAACTGGCCTCCGTCACCAACCCCACCAACTGGCCTCCCAGTCACCAACCCCACCAACTGGCCTCCGTCACCAACCCCACCAACAGGCCTCCGTCACCAACCCACCAACTGGCCTCCGTCACCAACCCCGTCACCAACTGGCCTCCGTCACCAACCCCACCAACTGGCCTCCGTCACCAACCCCACCAACTGGCCTCCGTCACCAACCCCACCAACTGGCCTCCGTCACCAACCCCACCAACTGGCCTCCGTCACCAACCCCACCAACTGGCCTCCGTCACCAACCCCACCAACTGTCCTCCGTCACCAACCCCCGTCACCAACTGGCCTCCGTCACCAACCCCACCAACTGGCCTCCGTCACCAACCCCACCAACTGGCCTCCGTCACCAACCCCACCAACTGGCCTCCGTCACCAACTGTCCTCCGTCACCAACCCCACCAACTGGCCTCCGTCACCAACCCCACCAACTGGCCTCCGTCACCAACCCCACCAACTGGCCTCCGTCCAACCACCAACTGGCCTCCGTCACAACTGGCCTCCGTCACCAACCCTACCAACTGGCCTCCGTCAACCACCAACTGGCCTCCGTCACCAACTGGCCTCCGTCACCAACCCCACCAACTGGCCTCCGTCACCAACCCCACCAACTGGCCTCAGTCACCAACCCCACCAACTGGCCTCCGTCACCAACCCCACCAACTGGCCTCCGTCAAACCCCACCAACTGGCCTCCGTCACCAACCCCACCAACTGGCCTCCGTCACCAACCCCACCAACTGGCCTCCGTCACCAACCCCACCAACTGGCCTCCGTCACCAACCCCACCAACTGGCCTCCGTCACCAACCCCACCAACTGGCCTCCGTCACCAACCCCACCAACAGGCCTCCGTCACCAACCCCCAACTGGCCTCCGTCTGTCCTCCGTCACCAACCCCACCAACTGTCCTCCGTCACCAACCCCACCAACTGGCCTCCGTCACCAACCCCACCAACTGGCCTCCGTCACCAACCCCACCAACTGGCCTCCGTCACCAACCCCACCAACTGGCCTCCGTCACCAACCCCACCAACTGGCCTCCGTCACCAACCCTCCGTCCAACTGTCCTCCGTCACCAACCCCACCAACTGGCCTCCGTCACCAACCCCACCAACTGGCCTCCGTCACCAACCCCACCAACCCCAGGCCTCCCACCAACTGGCCTCCGTCACCAACCCCAAACTGGCCTCCGTCACCAACCCCACCAACTGGCCTCCGTCACCAACCCCACCAACTGGCCTCCGTCACCAACCCCACCAACTGGCCTCCGTCACCAACCCCACCAACTGGCCTCCGTCACCAACCCCCTCCGTCACAACTGGCCTCCGTCACCAACTGGCCTCCGTCACCAACCCCACCAACTGGCCTCCGTCACCAACCCCACCAACTGGCCTCCGTCACCAACCCCACCAACAGGCCTCCGTCACCAACCCCACCAACTGTCCTCCGTCACCAACCCCACCAACTGGCCTCCGTCACCAACTGTCCTCCGTCACCAACTGGCCTCCGTCACCAACCCCACCAACTGTCCTCCGTCACCAACCCCACCAACTGGCCTCCGTCACCAACCCCACCAACTGGCCTCCGTCACCAACCCCACCAACTGGCCTCCGTCACCAACCCCACCAACTGGCCTCCGTCACCAACCCCACCAACTGGCCTCCGTCACCAACCCCACCAACTGGCCTCCGTCACCAACCCCACCAACTGGCCTCCGTCACCAACCCCACCAACTGGCCTCCGTCACCAACCCCACCAACTGGCCTCCGTCACCAACCTCCGTCACCAACTGGCCTCCGTCACCAACCCCACCAACTGGCCTCCGTCACCAACCCCACCAACTGGCCTCCGTCACCAACCCCACCAACTGGCCTCCGTCACCAACCCTCAACTCACCAACCCCACCAACTGGCCTCCGTCACCAACCCCACCAACTGGCCTCCGTCACCAACCCCACCAACTGGCCTCCGTCACCAACCCCACCAACTGGCCTCCGTCACCAACCCCACCAACTGGCCTCCGTCACCAACCCCACCAACAGGCCTCCGTCACCAACCCCTCCCAACTGGCCTCCGTCACCAACCCCACCAACTGGCCTCCGTCACCAACCCCCGTCACCAACTGGCCTCCGTCACCAACCCCACCAACTGGCCTCCGTCACCAACCCCACCAACTGGCCTCCGTCACCAACCCCACCAACTGGCCTCCGTCACCAACCCCACCAACTGTCCTCCGTCACCAACCCCACCAACTGGCCCGTCCCAACTGGCCTCCGTCACCAACCCCACCAACTGTCCTCCGTCACCAACCCTCCGTCACCAACTGGCCTCCGTCACCAACCCCACCAACAGGCCTCCGTCAAACCCCACCAACTGGCCTCCGTCACCAACCCCACCAACTGGCCTCCGTCACCAACCCCACCAACTGGCCTCCGTCACCAACCCCACCAACTGGCCTCCAACTGGCCTCCGTCAACCAACCCCACCAACTGTCCTCCGTCACCAACCCCACCAACTGGCCTCCGTCACCAACCAACTGGCCTCCGTCACCAACCCCACCAACTGTCCTCCGTCACCAACAACCTCCGTCACCAACTGGCCTCCGTCACCAACCCCACCAACTGGCCTCCGTCACCAACCCCACCAACTGGCCTCCGTCACCAACCCCACCAACTGGCCTCCGTCACCAACCCCACCAACTGGCCTCCGTCACCAACCCCACCAACTGGCCTCCGTCACCAACCCCACCAACTGGCCTCCGTCACCAACCCCACCAACTGTCCTCCGTCACCAACCCCACCAACTGGCCTCCGTCACCAACCCCACCAACTGGCCTCCGTCACCAACCCCACCAACTGTCCTCCGTCACCAACCCCCCACCAACTGTCCTCCGTCACCAACCCCACCAACTGGCCTCCGTCACCAACCCCACCAACTGGCCTCCGTAACCAACCCCACCAACTGGCCTCCGTAACCAACCCTACCAACTGTCCTCCGTCACCAACCCCACCAACTGGCCTCCGTCACCAACCCCACCAACTGGCCTCCGTCACCAACCCCACCAACTGGCCTCCGTCACCAACTGGCCTCCGTCACCAACCCCACCAACTGGCCTCCGTCACCAACCCCACCAACTGGCCTCCGTCACCAACCCCACCAACTGGCCTCCGTCACCAACCCCACCAACTGGCCTCCGTCACCAACCCCACCAACTGGCCTCCGTCACCAACCCCACCAACTGGCCTCCGTCACCAACCCCACCAACTGTCCTCCGTCACCAACTGTCCTCCGTCACCAACTGGCCTCCGTCACCAACCCCACCAACTGGCCTCCGTCACCAACCCCACCAACAGGCCTCCGTCACCAACCCCACCAACTGGCCTCCGTCACCAACCCCACCAACTGTCCTCCGTCACCAACCCCACCAACTGGCCTCCGTCACCAACCCCACCAACTGGCCTCCGTCACCAACCCCACCAACTGTCCTCCGTCACCAACCCCACCAACTGGCCCGTCCGTCCTCCCAACCCCACCAACTGGCCTCCGTCACCAACCCCACCAACTGGCCTCCGTCACCAACCCCACCAACTGGCCTCCGTCACCAACCCCACCAACTGGCCTCCGTCACCAACCCCACCAACTGGCCTCCGTCACCAACCCCACCAACTGTCCTCCGTCACCAACCCCACCAACAGGCCTCCGTCACCAACCCCACCAACTGGCCTCCGTCACCAACCCCACCAACTGTCCTCCGTCACCAACTGTCCTCAAACTGGCCTCCGTCACCAACCCCACCAACAGGCCTCCGTCACCAACCCCACTACAACTGGCCTCCGTCACCAACCCCACCAACTGGCCTCCGTCACCAACCCCACCAACTGTCCTCCGTCACCAACCCCACCAACTGGCCTCCTCCTCCGTCACCAACCCCAAACTGGCCTCCGTCACCAACCCCACCAACTGGCCTCCGTCACCAACCCCACCAACTGGCCTCCGTCACCAACCCCACCAACAGGCCTCCGTCACCAACCCCACCAACTGGCCTCCGTCACCAACCCCACCAACTGGCCTCCGTCACCAACCCCACCAACTGGCCTCCGTCACCAACCCCACCAACTGGCCTCCGTCCGTCCTCCGTCACCAACCCCACCAACTGTCCTCCGTCACCAACCCCACCAACTGGCCTCCGTCACCAACCCCACCAACTGGCCTCCGTCACCAACCCCACCAACTGTCCTCCGTCACCAACCCCACCAACTGGCCTCCGTCACCAACCCCACCAACTGGCCTCCGTCACCAACCCCACCAACTGGCCTCCGTCACCAACCCCACCAACTGTCCTCCGTCACCAACCCCACCAACTGGCCTCCGTCACCAACCCTCACCAACTGGCCTCCGTCACCAACCCCACCAACTGTCCTCCGTCACCAACTGTCCTCCGTCACCAACTGGCCTCCGTCACCAACCCCACCAACTGGCCTCCGTCACCAACCCCACCAACTGGCCTCCGTCACCAACCCCACCAACTGGCCTCCGTCACCAACCCCACCAACTGTCCTCCGTCACCAACCCCACCAACAGGCCTCCGTCACCAACCCCACCAACAGGCCTCCGTCACCAACCCCACCAACAGGCCTCAGTCTTAACCCCACCAACTGTCCTCCGTCACCAACCCCACCAATTGGCCTCCGTCACCAACCCCACCAACTGTCCTCCGTCACCAACCCCACCAACTGTCCTCCGTCACCAACCCCACCAACTGTCCTCCGTCTGCTCACCCCAACAGGCCTCCGTCACCAACCCCACCAACTGTCCTCCGTCACCAACCCCACCAACTGGCCTCCGTCACCAACCCCACCAACTGGCCTCCGTCACCAACCCCACCAACTGGCCTCCGTCACCAACCCCACCAACTGGCCTCCGTCACCAACCCCAATAATCCTCCGTCCAACTGGCCTCCTCCGTCACCAACCCCACCAACTGGCCTCCGTCACCAACCCCACCAACTGGCCTCCGTCACCAACCCCACCAACTGGCCTCCGTCACCAACCCCACCAACAGGCCTCCGTCACCAACCCCACCAACTGGCCTCCGTCACCAACCCCACCAACTGGCCTCCGTCACCAACCCCACCAACTGTCCTCCGTCACCAACTGGCCTCCGTCACCAACTGGCCTCCGTCACCAACCCCACCAACTGGCCTCCGTCACCAACCCCACCAACTGGCCTCCGTCACCAACCCCACCAACTGGCCTCCGTCACCAACCCCACCAACTGTCCTCCGTCACCAACCCCACCAACAGGCCTCCGTCACCAACCCCACCAACTGGCCTCCGTCACCAACCCCACCAACTGGCCTCCGTCACCAACCCCACCAACTGGCCTCCGTCACCAACCCCACCAACTGGCCTCCGTCACCAACCCCACCAACTGGCCTCCGTCACCAACCCCACCAACTGGCCTCCGTCACCAACAGGCCTCCGTCACCAACCCCACCAACTGTCCTCCGTCACCAACCCCACCAACTGGCCTCCGTCACCAACCCCACCAACTGGCCTCCGTCACCAACCCCACCAACAGGCCTCCGTCACCAACCCCACCAACTGTCCTCCGTCACCAACCCCACCAACTGGCCTCCGTCACCAACCCCACCAACTGGCCTCCGTCACCAACAGGCCTCCGTCACCAACCCCACCAACTGGCCTCCGTCACCAACCCTACCAACAGGCCTCCGTCACCAACCCCACCAACTGGCCCCCGTCACCAAACCCTCACCAACCCCAGGCCTCCTCCGTCACCAACCCCACCAACTGGCCTCCGTCACCAACCCCACCAACTGGCCTCCGTCACCCCAACTGGCCTCCGTCACCAACCCCACCAACTGGCCTCCGTCACCAACCCCACCAACTGGCCTCCGTCACCAACCCCACCAACCTGGCCTCCGTCACCAACCCCACCAACTGGCCTCCGTCACCAACCCCACCAACTGGCCCTCCGTCACCAACCCCACCAACTGGCCTCCGTCACCAACCCCACCAACTGTCCTCCGTCACCAACCCCACCAACAGGCCTCCGTCACCAACCCCACCAACAGGCCTCCGTCACCAACCCCACCAACAGGCCTCCGTCACCAACCCCACCAACTGGCCTCCGTCACCAACCCCACCAACTGTCCTCCGTCACCAACCCCACCAACAGGCCTCCGTCACCAACCCCACCAACTGTCCTCCGTCACCAACCCCACCAACTGTCCTCCGTCACCAACCCCACCAACTGGCCTCCGTCACCAACCCCACCAACTGGCCTCCGTCACCAACCCCACCAACAGGCCTCCGTCACCCAACCAACTGGCCTCCGTCACCAACCCTACCAACTGGCCTCAAATCCAACCCCACCAACTGTCCTCCGTCACCAACTGGCCTCCGTCACCAACCCCACCAACTGGCCTCCGTCACCAACCCCACCAACTGGCCTCCGTCACCAACTGGCCTCAGTCACCAACCCCACCAACTGTCCTCCGTCACCAACACCACCAACTGGCCTCCGTCACCAACCCCACCAACTGGCCTCCGTCACCAACCCCACCAACTGGCCTCCGTAACCAACCCCACCAACTGTCCTCCGTCACCAACCCCACCAACTGGCCTCCGTCACCAACCCTACCAACAGGCCTCCGTCACCAACCCCACCAACTGTCCTCCGTCACCAACCCCACCAACTGGCCTCCGTCACCAACCCCACCAACTGTCCTCCGTCACCAACCCCACCAACAGGCCTCCGTCACCAACCCCACCAACTGTCCTCCGTCACCAACCCCACCAACTGTCCTCCGTCACCAACCCCACCAACAGGCCTCCGTCACCAACTGGCCTCCGTCACCAACCCCACCAACTGTCCTCCGTCACCAACTGTCCTCCGTCACCAACTGGCCTCCGTCACCAACCCCACCAACAGGCCTCCGTCACCAACCCCTACAACAGGCTTCCGTCACCAACCCCACCAATTGTCCTCCGTCACCAACCCCTACAACTGGCTTCCATCACCAACCCCACCAACAGGCTTCCGTCACCAACCCCACCAATTGTCCTCCGTCACCAACCCCACCAATTGTCCTCCGTCACCAACCCCAACAATTGTCCTCCGTCACCAACCCCACCAATTGTCCTCCGTCACCAACCCCACCAATTGTCCTCCGTCACCAACCCCACCAATAGTCCTCCGTCACCAACCCCACCAATTGTCCTCCGTCACCAACCCCACCAATAATCCTCCGTCACCAACCCCACCAATTGTCCTCCGTCACCAACCCCACCAATAGTCCTCCGTCACCAACCCCACCAATTGTCCTCCGTCACCAACCCCACCAATAATCCTCCGTCACCAACCCCACCAATAATCCTCCGTCACCAACCCCACCAACAGGCCTCCGTCACCAACCCCACCAACTGTCCTCCTTCACCAACCCCACCAACTGTCCTCCGTCACCAACCCCACCAACTGGCCTCCGTCACCAACCCCACCAACAGGCCTCCGTCACCAACCCCACCAACTGGCCTCCGTCACCAACCCCACCAACTGTCCTCCGTCACCAACCCCACCAACAGGCCTCCGTCACCAACTGGCCTCCGTCACCAACCCCACCAACTGTCCTCCGTCACCAACTGTCCTCCGTCACCAACTGGCCTCCGTCACCAACCCCACCAACAGGCCTCCGTCACCAACCCCTACAACAGGCTTCCGTCACCAACCCCACCAATTGTCCTCCGTCACCAACCCCTACAACTGGCCTCCGTCACCAACCCCACCAACAGGCCTCCGTCACCAACCCCACCAACAGGCTTCCGTCACCAACCCCACCAACTGTCCTCCGTCACCAACCCCACCAATTGTCCTCCGTCACCAACCCCACCAATTGTCCTCCGTCACCAACCCCACCAATTGTCCTCCGTCACCAACCCCACCAATTGTCCTCCGTCACCAACCCCACCAATTGTCCTCCGTCACCAACCCCACCAATAATCCTCCGTCACCAACCCCACCAATTGTCCTCCGTCACCAACCCCACCAATAGTCCTCCGTCACCAACCCCACCAATAATCCTCCGTCACCAACCCCACCAATAATCCTCCGTCACCAACCCCACCAATAATCCTCCGTCACCAACCCCACCAATAATCCTCCGTCACCAACCCCACCAATAATCCTCCGTCACCAACCCCTCATTCTACTAATTTTGCCAAGGAGTGGAGAACAAAGTGAGCTGTTTGAAGTTTTTCATTTGATATCTGAGTGTCAACGATCAGCGAAATCAATGGGGGCCACTGGGAGCTAATTCAATCATGATTACTACAAGTTTAGATAGCTGGCCACTAGACTAACTTAGCAATGTAAAAACAATGCAGCTGACGTGGCTAATTGAGTGACTATCAGTGACTGACATAACGGGAGAAAACAGTTGATGAGGAACCAAATTTAGAAATGACACCTTGTGTTTTCTACTATTCCAACTCACAACAGTAAGTTGAGACCACCGACTGAGTAAGAAAACACACACATACACACAATTAAAGTCATAGGCAGTATTTCCAATATGTTCAATGAGGCAGTAAATGTACAACAGACCATCAACACTAGAGGGCAGCAAAGAGCCACACGATGTTAAAACATTATTGTCAATCATTTCCAATCTGGTGTGTGCTTGTGTGTGAGTTTCTGTGTGACCTAGGTATCCTATTTTCAGATCTTGGTCAACTCCTTACCTCCTTAGCTCCTTACCTCTGTCTCGGGAAACAAGAAAGACCTAAAAGGCTAAAAGAAAGAGAGAGAGAGAGAACCAACCTCCTTTTTGTCTTACTGTCACAGCTGACTATACTACCATGTCCCAGCTCCACTATGTCCCTGTTTTCACGTTATTAAGGGCCTGTCAGATGTGATTGTGCTACCATGTCCCAAATCCACTAGGTCCACGTTGTCAGGGGCAACCACTGGAAGAAAGGAAGTAGCATACCAGTATCAATTTGAAGACAGATGACTCACAACGGTGTGTAGCCTACAGTATATCTACCATTGGTGCCAGGGACAGAGAGAGACGGAGAAGAGGAGAGAGAGAGAGAGAGAGAGAGATGGAGACGGGGAGAGAGAGAGAGAGAGAGAGTGAAGGGAGAGAGAGAGAGAGAGAGAGTGAAGGGGAGAGAGAGAGAGAGAGAGAGAGATGGAGACGGGGAGAGAGAGAGAGAGAGAGAGTGAAGGGGAGAGAGAGAGAGAGAGAGTGAAGGGGAGAGAGAGAGAGAGAGAGAGAGAGTGAAGGGGAGAGAGAGACAGAGAGAGAGAGAGGAGAGAGAGAAAGAGAGAGGAGAGAGAGAAGGGGAGAGAGAGAGAGAGACGGAGAGTGAGAGAGCGAGACAGAGAGTGAGAGAGAGTGAGTGAGAGAGACAGAGAGTGAGAGAGAGACAGAGAGTGAGAGAGAGAGAGAGTGAGAGAGAGACAGAGAGTGAGTGAGAGACAGAGAGTGAGAGAGAGAGAGAGTGAGAGAGAGACAGAGAGACAGAGAGTGAGTGAGAGAGACAGAGAGTGAGAGAGAGAGACAGAGAGTGAGAGAGAGACAGAGAGTGAGAGATAGAAAGAGAGAGAGAGAGAGGAGAGAGAGACAGAGAGTGAGAGATAGAAAGAGAGAGAGAGAGAGGAGATAGACGTGTGTGTATCTGGTATGTGTGTGTGCGTGTCTGTGTGCTGATCAAGGGAGCCATTGATTTTAGGTTCCGATTGCAGATGGGAACAGGTAACACGATACAGTACTATCGTAATACAATATGGACTTTAACAGTCTGGAAAGGTTTGACGAAACGTTGATGTCAAAAAACAAACAACAATTTAAGAGGTAAAGCCTTTTACCATACTGGATAATGAGTAGCCTAAAGGTTATTCATACAAGTTGTCCTATGTAGGCCACACTTAATCAATAAGGCCCAGGGGGCCTAAGGGCTGTTTTTACGCCAAAATCACCCTCCTTCCTCTGCCCTCTTATCGCTCTTTTCCTCCCCTCCCACCCACCTGATTCAATCAAATCGCCTCCGATGCTATGCGCGTAAAGTGTTTTCCTGTGACAGTAGAGCGAGAGAAGCAGAAATGTGACAGCTCAGTCGTGTGGCAGGATTCAAGCAGAAAGACAGGCACCCAGGCCGGGCAGAAGCAGTGGGAGACGCCGCTGTAGACCACCGGAACGGAGGTAAATATTTCATCGGCCCCGGTAGAATACAGATGCATGGCATCAACGCTTGATCCGGTGTTGGTTCCACGGGATCCTTGAACGAGGCTCGCGTAGCCCACCGGATTTTGACGATGGGGTTTGTAAAGCTTTAGAATCGAAACGGTTTTGACTGAGCGTCGCCAGTGAACAGAATAAATTCATGAATGAGTTGATAGATTAACTCATTAATTAATGTAATTGACATCCGTGTTTCGTGTATGCCACGTCTGCCTGCAGCGTTATCATAGAATGAATGATCAGACGTTGTCACTCGTGAGCCGCCAGCTGGCAGAAGCGCCAGTAGAAGCAATGGATGTTACAGACAAATCCGTTTCGTTTCTTTTTAACGATCCGTTTAACCCTACTGTATCATATGTTTAGTACCTACTGCGTTTGGCTACAGTAGGCTAGCAACACGTCGGTTAAATTCAGAAAGCTGAAACTAAGGAAATTGAGACCCGTGACAATCAAGTGTTGTATTAGCTACTGCAGGTAACCACAGATACATATCAACTATTTGTTTTATTGTGATAAGGCTTATAAGGGACAACTACAGATGTTAATGCGATGTGTGTATGTTTGAACGAAATAGAGTGGATTTGGCTTCACCACAACAAACATCCATTGATGGAAAATAAAGAGGAACCAGCAAAGAACGAAAACAGAAGTCAACCAGTGACAGTTTCGCCCAACAACTGTCTTAAACGGTATGTAGGTAGAAAACATTACCACATATGGATTTGCATTAGTATAAGCATCAAAAGTCCCAATGCAATTAAACCTCACGTTTCTATTCTGGAGTTATTACATACAACTGATCAGTCATGTTGGATTTTTGTGTGTGTGTGTGATGTACTACAGTTGAAGTCTGAAGTTTACATACACTTAGGTTGAGTCATTAAAACTCGTTTTTCAACCACTCCACACATTTCTTGTTAACAAACTATACTTTTCACACAAGTAACTTTTCCAACAATTGTTTGCAGACAGATTATTTCACTTATAATTCACTGTATCACAATTCCAGTGGGTCAGAAGTTTACATACACTAAGTTGACTGTGCATTTAAAAAACAGCTTTGAAAATACCAGAAAATGATGTCATGGCTTTAGAAGCTTCTGATAGACTAATTGACATCATTTGAGTCAATTGGAGGTGTACCTGTGGATGTATTTCAATGCCAACCTTCAAACTCAGTGCCTCTTTGCTTGACATCATGGGAAAATCAAAAGAAATCAGCCAAGACCTCAGCTGCAGGAGGGACTGGTGCACTTCACAAAATAGATAGCATCATGAGATTGGAAAATTAGGTGGATATATTGATGCAGCATCTCAAGACATCAGTCAGGAAGTTAAAGCATGGTCGAAAATGGGTCTTCCAAATGGACAATGACCCCAAGCATACTTCCAAAGTTGTCACAAAATGGCTTAAGGACAACAAAGTCAAGGTATTGGAGAAGCCATCACAAAGCCCTGACCTCAATCCTATAGAACATTTGTGGGCAGAACTGAAAAAGTGTGTGTGTGTGAGAGCAAGGAGGCCTACAAACCTGACTCAGTTACACCAGCTCTGTCAGCATGAATGGGCCAAAATTCACCCAATTTATTGTGGGAAGGTTGTGGAAGGCTTCCCAAAACGTTTGACCCAAGTTAAACAATTTAAAGGAAATGCTACCAAATACTAATTGAGTGTATGTAAACTTCTGACCCACTGGGAATGTGATGAAATAAATAAAAGCTGAAAGAAATCATTCTATCTACTATTATTCTGACATTTCACATTCTTAAAATGAAGTGGTGATCCTAACTGACGTAAGACAGGGAATTTTTACTAGGATTAAATGTCAGGAATTGTGAAAAACTGAGTTTAAATATATTTGGCTAAGATGTATGTAAACTCATCCTACTTGAACTGTAAGTAGGATGCTGTAAACCAAGCTATTCCCTATAATGTAAATCTCCAACAAAAATAACTTCCGATGTGGAACTTCAAATTTAACCAAAATCGTTTGCACCCATGACTAATGGTTTCAATTTCATTTTCACCAAACTTACATGCAAATATTTCATGAATGTATTGTTACAAATCTATTTGCAAGGTTGGTAGCCCTACTATCCTGCTAACGTTAGCCCTACTATCCTGCTAACGTTAGCCCCACTGTCCTGCTAACGTTAGCCCCACTGTCCTGCTAACGTTAGCCCCACTGTCCTGCTAACGTTGTCCTGCTAACGTTAGCCCTACTATCCTGCTACTGTCCTGCTAACGTTAGCCCTACTATCCTGCTAACGTTAGCCCCACTATCCTGCTAACGTTAGCCCCACTGTCCTGCTAACGTTAGCCCCACTGTCCTGCTAACGTTAGCCCCACTGTCCTGCTAACGTTAGCCCCACTCCTGCTAACGTCCTGCCTAACGTTAGCCCCACTGTCCTGCTAACGTTAGCCCCACTGTCCTGCTAACGTTAGCCCCACTGTCCTGCTAACGTTAGCCCCACTGTCCTGCTAACGTTAGCCCCACTGTCCTGCTAACGTTAGCCCCACTGTCCTGCTAACGTTAGCCCCACTGTCCTGCTAACGTTAGCCCCACTGTCCTGCTAACGTTAGCCCCACTGTCCTGCTAACGTTAGCCCCACTGTCCTGCTAACGTTAGCCCTACTACCAGCCTGCTAACATTACGTTAGCACTGAATGAGTCAGCCAGCTAAGCCTTTCGCATGAAGTCAATGTGGTGATGAATTTACACGATGGGACAGTCCCTATGCCTTACCCCGAAGAGTGAGAGTGGCACAAGTTGTGGACGAGGACATTTCAAACTGATGAACGTTAACTGCCATACGAGACATTTCAAACTGTCCAGCTTTCCAGACAAAATACCAGGATATTTAAAACTCCAACTACCTAACTGTCAACTGGCACTTTTCCTTAATAATCAAATATTGATCATCCATCTTTTCAGAACCTGTCGCCTTAGGTCAACTTACAAAGCGCGAAGATTGAAGACAGAAGAGAGTCTGGTCACACACGTCACATTGTCTTCTCCCTCTCCTTCTCCCTAGTCCTTTCCTTCAGTCCTCCTTCTCCCAAGTCCTTTCCTTCAGTCCTCCTTCTCCCAAGTCCTTTCCTTCAGTCCTCCTTCTCCCAAGTCCTTTCCTTCAGTCCTCCTTCTCCCAAGTCCTTTCCCTTCAGTCCTCCTTCTCCCAAGTCCTTCCCTTCAGTCCTCCTTCTCCCAAGTCCTTTCCCTTCAGTCCTCCTTCTCCCAAGTCCTTTCCCTTCAGTCCTCCTTCTCCCAAGTCCTTTCCCTTCAGTCCTCCTTCTCCCAAGTCCTTTCCCTTCAGTCCTCCTTCTCCCAAGTCCTTTCCCTTCAGTCCTCCTTCTCCCAAGTCCTTTCCCTTCAGTCCTCCTTCTCCCAAGTCCTTTCCCTTCAGTCCTCCTTCTCCCAAGTCCTTTCCCTTCAGTCCTCCTTCTCCCAAGTCCTTTCCTTCAGTCCTCCTTCTCCCAAGTCCTTTCCTTCAGTCCTCCTTCTCCCAAGTCCTTTCCTTCAGTCCTCCTTCTCCCAAGTCCTTTCCTTCAGTCCTCCTTCTCCCAAGTCCTTTCCTTCAGTCCTCCCTCTCCCAAGTCCTTTCCTTCAGTCCTCCCTCTCCCAAGTCCTTTCCTTCAGTCCTCCCTCTCCCAAGTCCTTTCCTTCAGTCCTCCCTCTCCCAAGTCCTTTCCTTCAGTCCTCCCTCTCCCAAGTCCTTTCCTTCAGTCCTCCCTCTCCCAAGTCCTTTCCTTCAGTCCTCCCTCTCCCAAGTCCTTTCCCTTTAAACAGCCACCATCATGGCTTCCAAACTGAATCCGAATATCCTATACGTCCAAGAACCACAGGAGTCTCACTCATCATTGGAAACTGACCACCTTGCGCAGCCCGAACCCGGTGAAGAGAGCTCCGATAGTGACGGAGAGCCAGATGAGACGGAGCAGAAGCTAATCCGAAAGGTGTCCACATCGGGGCAGCTACGTGCCAAGGTAGGATAGACAAGAATGCAAATAGACAAACGCATACAGTGTACACACGTACAGTAGTGAGATCTGTTGTGTTTTGCTTCATTATGCTGTGGTACTATAGGCCTATTTGTGTCTTCATCATGAGAGCTTAAAGAGATTCTCCGGTACTTTTACAACTAAGGACCCTCTGAGTGAGTTGGTACTTTAAAATTGTGGAAGCCCTTAAAGAGATTATACAGTACTTTTGTATACTTTTTTAGCCAGTAGTTCTGAAAATAGCACTCACGAGCCAAAAGTGGTCCACGGAAATTGCGTACTAAGTCACATACGCTGGGTGTACAAAACATTAAAAACACCTGCTCTTTCCGTGACAGATTGACCAGATGAATCCAGGTTAAATCTATGATCCCTTATTGATGTCACTTGTTAAATCCACTTCAATCACTGTAGATGAAGGGGATGAGACAGATTAAACAAGGATTTTAAAGCCTTTGAGACAATTAAAACATCAATTGTGTATGTGTGCCATTCAGAGGGTGAATGGGCAAGACAAAATATTGAAGTGCCTTTTGAACAGGTTATGGGAGTAGGAGCCAGACGCACCGGTTTGAGTGAGTGAAGACCTGCAACGCTGCTGGGTTTTTCACGCTCAGCAGTTTCCCATGTGTATCAAGAATAGTCCACCACCCAAAGGACATCCAGCCACCTTGACATAACTGTGGGAAGCACTGGAGTCAACATGGGCCGGCATCCCTGTGGAACGCTCTGAATATTAGGAAGGTGTTCCTAATGTTTTGTAGACCCAGTTTATGTGTAGATATGTACATTGCTCTCTCTTTCACGATGCTGTGTGTGCATCTTGCTAGCTATCACTCAAATGGCGAGGGGCTAAAGCTCATTGGTTGAACTCGACTTGCTAGGGGGCTGGTCCACGATGGGGGAAATGTAGGAAAAATGGTATAGCACAGTTTCCAGAAAAACATTTGCTTTCAAACGAGGGATTTTGTGGCTAATTGAGGTAAAACAGTAATTCTGCTCATAGATTATGCATGTATGAACTACACATTGACATGTCCAGCCCAAAGCGGGAGGTTTTAAAAATGCTAATTAGTGGCCAAAGTTCAGGAGCATGTCTTTAACTGGGGAATTGATCCTGGTTAGGATAGTAGGCCTACTGTAGGTGTACTGATTTGTAAACACTCTCTCTCACTCTCTCTCTCACTCCCTCTCTCACACACACTCGCGTCTCTCACACACACTCGCGTAGTAAATTATTAATAATGTATTGTTGAATAAGACATAAACCTTTGTTTGAGGTTGGTCAAACATTGACAGTGATTTCTGGGTTGAATTGTAACAGATATTGATTGGTAGTCATAGATCAGGGTTCCCCAACAGGTGGCCCGCGTGCCAAATTCGGCCCGCAGGTGGTTTTATTTGGCCCGCCAAGTTTTCTAAGCAAAAAACTCTAGATGTATTTATTTAAAGAGTGTAAAAACAGGAAATCAGCTACAAGTGATTTTAATTTTGGAAATCTATCTCCAAGTATTCCCACACATAATAAAGAGTAGTTATTGTCTACAAACTTAAGCAAATTTTTGAAATTAATGTGTAGTCTATTATATCTGTTTGGGCTTCTTGCTGTGAATTTGATGTCTACAAATGATTTAGAATTATCTTCTGGCCCCCTGACCATCTGATCAAGAAAACATTGGCCTGTGGCTGAATCTAGTTGATGATCCCTGTCATAGTTCATCATTAATCAATACCTGTCACCTATATGTCGTTGTCATGGTTGTGTTTGTTCCTAAGACTTCTGATTCAATCAGTGACTCATTGTTGGTCAAATCCCAAATGAGATGGTTCGTCTGTCTGTCTTGGTCCAGGTACTCTTAAATCTCCTGCAGTCAGGGACAACGTCTATTGATTGCTGGTAGCCAATTGTGCGCCGCCCTGTGGGACTCCCAATCACAATCCAGATGTGATGCAGCCTGGATTAGAACCAGGTACTGCAGTGACGCCTCTTGCACTGAGATGCATGGAGTCATGTCATGCCTAAAATGGTGTGTGTGTGTGCGTTTGCATATATATGATAATTAGATCGTGTTTACCTGTGGTCATGTGACCAGATTAACCTATTCATAGACCCAGTGATTTGGCCTTACCGACAACTATAGGCTGATTTGGACTAGAACTATTCATTCGTAAGTTACTGTTTACTATGCAGATGTTATTATTCAGTGTCCCTCAGGCTACGGCAGGCAAATACATATTTGGCTGCAAGAGGAGGCATTGCTCCTTCGCCCATGAGTATTTTTTAGTTTTTCCCTGGGTTTAATAAGATAACATTTGGCATAAATGTAGTAATTCCTGTGAATAATGAATCTCTTTGTGAGGAATATTTCTCACAGTAAAGGAGAAAGTGCATCTCTGTCTCTACCTCCCCTGTCGTACAGTGACCACATACACGCTCCTCTTTGAGAAGCCATGTCTTTTTATATCTGCCGGTTTCTATTGACAATTGGTCACTCAGCCTGTACTTGATAAGGATCTGTCTCTGCTTCGTATCTCTGACAGAGCAGAGATAATCAGACAATTCATATTCTCTCTCTCATCTATTTCAGAGAAACTTAATATTAGAGAACACATTAGATTCAGGGTAGAATCAGACAGGGAAGTGAAGGAGACATGGATATATATATATATATATATATATATATATATATACTTCCCTGTACTACAATTACAGGCTCAAAATGGCCAGAAACAAAGTACTTTCTTCTGAAACTCGTCAGTCTATTCTTGTTCTGAAAAATGAAGTCTATTCCATGTGAGAAATTGCCAAGAAACTGCAGATCTCGTACAGCGCTGTGTATTACTCCATTCACAGAACAGAGCAAACTGACTCTAACCAGAATAGAAAGAGGAGTGGGAGACCCGGTGCACGACTGAAAAAGAGGACAAGTACATTTGTGTCTAGTTTGAGAAACAGACGCCTCACAAGTCCTCAACTGGCAGCTTTATTAAATAGTACCCACAAAACACCAGTCTCAACATCAACAGTGAAGAGGCGACTCTGGGATGCTGACCTTCAACGCAGAGTTCCTCTGTCCAGTGTCTGTGTTCTTTTACCCATCTTAATCTTTTCTTTTTATTGGCCTGTCTGAGATATGGCTTTTTGCAACTCTACCAAGAAGGGCAGCATCCCGGAGACTGTGTATACAGTGGGGAGAACAAGTATTTGATACACTGCCGATTTTGCAGATTTTCCTACTTACAAAGCATGAAGAGGTCTGTAATTTTTATCATAGGTTCACTTCAACTGTGAGAGACGGAATCTAAAACAAAAATCCAGAAAATCACATTGTATGATTTTTAAGTAATTAATTAGCATTTTATTGCATGACAAGTATTTGATCACCTACCAACCAGTAAGAATTCCTGCTCTCACAGACCTGTTAGTTTTTCTTTACGAAGCCCTCCTGTTCTCCACTCATTACCTGTATTAACTACACCTGTTTGAACTTGTTACCTGTATAAAAGACACCTGTCCACACACTCAAAATAGACTCCAACCTCTCCACAATGGCCAAGACCAGAGAGCTGTGTAAGGACATCAGGGTAAAATTGTAGACCTGCACAAGGCTGGGATGGGCTACAGGACAATAGGCAAGCAGCTTGGTGAGAAGGCAGCAACTGTTGGCCCAATTATTAGAAAATGGAAGAAGTTCAAGATGACAGTCAATCACCCTCGGTCTGGGGCTCCATGCAAGATCTCACCTCAATCAATGATCATGAGGAAGGTGAGTAATCAGCCCAGAACTACACGGCAGGACCTGGTCAATGACCTGAATAGAGCTGGGACCACAGTCTCAAAGAAAATCATTAGTAACACACTACGCCGCCATGGATTAAAATCTTGCAGCGCACGCAAGGTCCCCCTGCTCAAGCCAGCGCATGTCCAGGCCCGTCTGAAGTTTGCCAATGACCATCTGGATGATCCAGAGGAGGAATGGGAGAAGGTCATGGGGTCTGATGAGACAAAAATAGAGCTTTTTGGTCTAAACTCCACTCGCCATATTTGGAAGAAGAAGAAGGATGAGTACAAACCCAAGGACACCATCCCAACCGTGTAGCATGGAGGTGGAAACATCATTCTTTGGAGATGCTTTTCTGCAAAGGGGACAGGACGACTGCACCGTATTGAGGAGAGGATGGATGGGGCCATGTATCGTGAGATCTTGGCCAACAACCTCCTTCCCTCAGTAAGAGCATTGAAGATGGGTCGTGGCTGCGTCTTCCAGCATGACCGACCCGAAACACACAGCCAGGGCAACTAAGGAGCGGCTTCGTAAGAAGCATCTCAAGGTCCTGGAGTGGCCTAGCCAGTCTCCAGACCTGAACCCAATAGAACATCTTTGGAGGTAGCTGAAAGTCCGTATTGCCTAGTGACAGCCCCGAAACCTGAAGGATCTGGAGAAGGTCTGTATGGAAGAGTGGGCCAAAATCCCTGCTGCAGTGTGTGCAAACCTGGTCAAGAACTACAGGAAACGTATGATCTCCTTAATTGCAAACAAAGGATTCTGTACCAAATATTAAGTTCTGCTTTTCTGATGTATCAAATATTTATGTCATGCAATAAAATGCTAATTAATTACTTAAAAATCATACAATGTGATTTTCTGGATTTTTGTTTTAGATTCCGTCTCTCACAGAAGTGTACCTATGATAAAAAATGACCGATTACATGCTTTGTAAATAGGAAGACCTGCAACATCGGCAGTGTATAAAATACTTGTTCTCCCCATGTATGTGCCATTCAGAGGGTGAATGGAAAGGACAAGGGCCTTTGAACGGGGTATGGTAGTAGGTGCCAGGCGTACCAGTTTGTGTTCAAGAACTGCAACGCTGCTGGGTTTTTCAAGCTCAACAGTTTCCCGTGTGTATCAAGAATGGAGTCAACATGGGCCTATATCTAGTGACTATCTATCACCTAAAATAGCTATGATTCTGTCCTTTAGAGAGTACCTCATCCATCAACAGATTAGCATTAGGAATGCTATCATTTTAGACATCAACAAATGGATGGAGGCAGCAAGGGATAGATTGAGGAACCAATGGACAGACAGACAGAGAGAGAGAGAGAAAGATCGATTGATTGCTAGACAGCAGCACCTTGTCTGTTTAATTATTAGTCATCTTTTTTAGTCCTCTGAGTTTTCTGTTTTATATCAACTATGTTCTCCGGGCATAGACCATTTACAAGAAGGACATAACAACACAACCCCCCCCCCCCCTCTCACACACACACACACACACACACACACACACACACAAAACAGACAGGCGTAGTCCATTTATAAAAAGAACATAACAACAACAGGAAGGAACTTAAGTCTTTCACTTCCTCTGTCTCTATTTGTCTTTCTCTGTTTCTCTATTTCTCTTTGTCTTTCTCTGTTTCTCTGTCTCTCTCTTTCTGTTTCTTTCTCTCTTTCTGTCTTTCTGTCTTACTCTCTCTTTCTGTCTTACTCTAAAAATAGTGTCTGTTTTTTCATCAGCTCCTTAGAAACCTCTTCAAACAGGAAACCGTACACACACACACACACACACACACACACACACACACGTAAGAGTCTTTCAAAGTAATGTACAGCAATTATGGTCAATTCAAAACTAAAACCTGTTGAACTATGCAGTGTGTGTATATGTGTCAAATGGCACCCTATTCCCTATATAGTGCACTACTTTTGACCATAAAGTATCTAGGGAATAGGGGCCATTTGGAACACACTCTTGATATATCTGGAAGGAAGTGGGACAGAAGTTCACAAGCTGAAAATACATACCTGCCAATTACAGGGTGTGTGTGTGTGTGTGTGTGTGTGTGTGAGAGAGACTCACTCTTCCCAACACCTGTCCTCTAATCTCCATCCTCAAGTGCCTGCATGGAGAGAGTGTGTGATGTTGGCACACAGGCAAAGTAATAATATGAGAGAGAGAGACACTGGGTTGAGAGAGGGAGGGAGAGAAAGGAACGAGCTTCAGAAAGAATATATAATGACACTTTCCGGAATCGTCCGTAGAACAAGGTGAAGTGTGATAAATAAAGCCCATTCCAACTGAACTGACAACAGGATTGGCTGGAGGGAGAGAGTGAATACATTTACGTTAAAAGTCCTGAGGAATTACAAGTATTGTATTCAAATTGATTGGTAACCAGTTTATAACATCAATAAGACACCTCGGGGGTTTGTGATATATGGCCAACACACCCCGACTAGACTATACAGTTGAAGTTTGCATACACCTTAGCCAAATACATTTAAACTCAGTTTTTCACAATTCCTGACATTTAATCCTAGTAAAAATTCCCTGTCTTAGGTCAGTTAGGATCACCATTTTATTTTAAGAATGTGAAATGTCAGAATAATAGTAGATAGAATGATTTATTTCAGCTTTTATTTATTTCATCACATTCCCAGTGGGTGAGAAGTTTACATACACATAGTATTTGGTAGCATTTCCTTTAAATTGTTTAACTTGGGTCAAACGTTTTGGGTAGCCTTCCACAAGCTTCCCACAATAAGTTGGATGGATTTTGTCCCATTCCTCCTGACAGAGCTGGTGTAACTGAGTCAGGTTTGTAGGTCTTGCTCGCGCACGCTTTTTCAGTTCTGCTCACACATTTTCTATGGGATTGAGGTCAGGGCTTTGTGATGGCCACTCCAATAATTTGACTTTATCCTTAAGCAACTTTGCCTCAACTTTGGAGGTATGCTTGGGGTCATTGTCCATTTGGAAGACCCATTTGTGACCAAGCTTTAACTTCCAGACTGATGTCTTGAGATGCTGCTTCAATATATCCACCTGATTTTCCTCCCTCATGAAGCCATCTATTTTGTGAAGTGCACCAATCCCTCCTGCAGCAAAGCACCCCCACAACTTGATGCTGCCACCCCCATGCTTCATGGTTGGGATGGTGTCTTCGGCTTGCAAGCCTCCCCCTTTTCCCTCCAAACATAACAATGGTCATTATGGCCAAACGGTTCTATTTTTGTTTCATCAGACCAGAGGACATTTCTCAAAAAAGTTGTACCCGTTTCCTCCAGCATCTTCACCAGGTCCTTTGCTTTTGTTCTGGGATTGATTTGCACTTTTCACACCAAAGTACGTTCACCTCTAGGAGACAGAACGTGTCTCCTTCCTGAGAGGTATGACGGCTGCGTGGTCCCATGGTGTTTATACTTACGTACTATTGTTTGTACAGGTGAATGTGGAACTTTCAGGCGTTTGGAAATTGCTCCCAAGTATGAACCAGACTTGTGGAGGTCTACATTTTTTTTTGAGGTCTTGGCTGATTTCTTTTGATTTTCCAATGATGTCAAGCAAAGAGGCACTGAGTTTGAAGTTAGGCCTTGAAATACATCCACAGGTGTGGATGGCTCTTTGATATAATTTATCAGAAGCTTCTAAAGCCATGCCATCATTTTCTGGAACTTTCCAAGCTGTTTAAAGGCACAGTCAACTTAGTGTATGTACAGTGAATTATATGTGAAATAATCCATCTGTAAACAATTGTTGGAAAAATTACTTGTGTCCTGTACAAAGTAGATGTCCTAAACAACAAGACATTTGTGGAGTGGTTGAAAAATGAGTTTTAATGACTCCACCCCAAGTGTATGTAAAGTTCTGACTTCAACTGTATGTAAGAAGAGTCAGTTGTTCCCTCTGACCTCTCTCTCTAGGGATTAGAGGTCAGGGGTCAGTATAGTAATGTCAGTTGGTTTCTGTTTTATAACTGACTTACTGGAAATAGAACACTGACAGGAAGAAACAATTCTGAGGTTTTTGTTAGTGGGTTAGACACACCTACACACACACACACCTACACACACACACCTACACACACACACCGACACACACACACACACCTACACACACACACCGACACACACACACCGACACACACACACACACCTACACACACACACACCTACACACACACACACCTACACACACACACACCGACACACACACACCTACACACACACACCGACACACATACACACACACACCGACACACCGACACACACAGACACACACACACATAGACCGACACACACACACACACACACAGACCGACACACACACACAGACCGACACAGACCGACACACACACACAGACACACAGACCGACCGACACACAGAATAGCTGGTTGATTAGTTAGTGGAGGGAAGTTAATTTCTTTTTGGAGTCTGAGTTGGTGTTAGTTTTCCTGGTAAAACTCACTAAGGCAGTTTGGGAGGGGGTCAGGCTGTATGCTTAGCTATTACCTCAGAGAAAAGAGAGAAATAGAAAATAAGATAGACCAGAGAGAGAGGGAGAAAGAGACTTGAGAGAGGGAGATGCTTACTGGTCTCCTTCCCTCTAGCAGACACAGGGTGTACGAGAGAGAGAGGAGAGGGAGGCCAATAGTTAATGAATACACTCCATTGTTGTTTCTAATATAGATCTTTCTACAATGGCTTTATATTGATGAGAGACACACAGCCCAGGATTGCCCCTCTCCTCCCTCCTCCTCTGTGAGGTGGTTAGAAGGAGATGGAGCAGGGCTTTTTCCGCAGAGAAATAACTTGATGTCTCTGGTTGGCTATATCTGCCTCTCAGCTGGATGTGAACACCTAGAAACTGTAACCATGCTAACGATGGAGGGAGGGATGGAGGGATTGATGTTTTTGGGAAATCTGTCTTTGGTGAATCGGCTAAAGCCAAGGTGAAAATCATGTCAGCTTGTATTTTGAGTGGACTGTCCCTTTAAATAGCAGCATAGTCATGTTAGGTTGTATTTTGAGTGGACTGTCCCTTTAAATAGCAGCCAAAAAAGTGATGAGTAACTCTTGAAAACAAAAAACAAAGGTTGGCAGAGGAAGGATGTTTGCTTTAAAACCATCATATTAGGAGAGGAGAGAAGAGAGAACTTTCAAATCATGTTAGGGTGAGGTACACAGTCGTCTGTCTGTCTCTCTCTCTTCCGCCTCCTGTCAACCTCTCTAATCTTGTTGGGCTGTGGTCCAATCACCCTTTTTCTCTTCCTTTTCTCTCTCTCTCTCTCGTTCTACCCCTCTCTCTCTCTCTCTCTCTCTCTCTCTCTCTTTCTACCCCTCTCTCTCTCTCTCTCTCTCTCTCGTTCTACCCCTCTCTCTCTCTCGTTCTACCCCTCTCTCTCTCTCTCTCTCTCGTTCTACCCCTCTCTCTCTCTCTCGTTCTACCCCTCTCTCTCTCTCTCGTTCTACCCCTCTCTCTCTCTCTCGTTCTACCCCTCTCTCTCTCTCTCTCTCTCGTTCTACCCTCTCTCTCTCTCTCTCTCTCTCTCGTTCTACCCCTCTCTCTCTCTCTCTCTCTCTCTCTCTTTCTACCCCTCTCTCTCTCTCTCTCTTCTACCCCTCTCTCTCTCTCTCTCTCTCTCTCTCGTTCTACCCCTCTCTCTCTCTCTCTCTCTCTCTCTCTCGTTCTACCCCTCTCTCTCTCTCTCTCGTTTCTACCCTCTCTCTCTCTCTCTCTCTCTCGTTCTATCTCTCTCTCTCTCTCTCTCTCTCTCTCTCTCGTTCTACCTCTCTCTCTCTCTCTCTCGTTCTACCCCTCTCTCTCTCTCTCTCTCTCGTTCTACCTCTCTCTCTCTCTCTCTCGTTCTACCCCTCTCTCTCTCTCTCTCTCTCTCTCTCTCTCGTTCTACCCCTCTCTCTCTCTCTCTCTCTCTCTCTCTCTCTCTCTCGTTCTACCCCTCTCTCTCTCTCTCTCTCGTTTCTACCCCTCTCTCTCTCTCTCTCTCTCGTTCTACCCCTCTCTCTCTCTCTCTCTCGTTCTACCCCTCTCTCTCTCTCTCTCTCGTTCTACCCCTCTCTCTCTCTCTCGTTCTACCCCTCTCTCTCTCGTTCTACCCCTCTCTCTCTCGCTCTACCCCTCTCTCTCTCTCTCTCTCTCTCTCGCTCTACCTCTCTCTCTCTCTCTCTGTGTCTACCTCTGTCTACCTCTCTCTCTCTCTTCCTCTACCTCTCTGTGTCTACCTCTCTCTCTTTCCTTCTTCCTCTACCCCGCTCTCTCTCTGTGTCTACCTCTGTCTCCCTTTCCCTCTGTTTCTTTTTCTTTCTCTCACATCCCCAATGGCACCTTATTACCTATGAAGTGCCCAAGGGACTCTGGTCAAAAGTAGTGCACTATGTGGGGAATAGGGAGATTTCAGTGTGTAACATTAGCCTGATGAGATGAGATGTCCTAGGTTCTGAACACATGCCAATGTAGTCCTGTAGGCCACTACAAACACACAAGTCTGACTGCCCTGTGTAGAAACTCAAGGGAAAGTCACACATTTAATGTACCATGTGAGTAAAAAAAAAAAAGTATTGTTTTTAAATATACTTACAAATCAAAAGTGAAAGTACTCAGAGCTAGAAAATGGTATATTATAAACTACAGTTGAGGAACAATGGGGAAGTAATTCTGCTTTTCAAGTTGATAAACTTGTAACGCCACTTTTTTGTTGTTGATACACCTACTGGGGAGCTCTTCTTCATCTACACTCATTCAGCACCGTTCACGCCCTCTTAATCCTTAGCTCCACCCATCTGTTTAAGTATTCACATGTGAGGCCATGTGCTAGTGAGTACGGTAGTGTACTAAACATTACCAAAGATTCAAAGACTTATACTACTTTTATCGACATGTCTGTAGACATAATATCAATAAACCCATCCGTTTAAATCAACCAGGCAACTAAACGCAACTTTCTAAACTATGTTTTGGTGTGTTGTTATCTTGTTAGCGAGCTAGCTAACGTTAAGAGCTACGCTAACGTTAAGTTAGCTGGCTAGCCAGTTCAAATAATGACCATATCATATAGCTGACAACGTCTTTACTTTTAACTGATTTGTATTCGTTATTACAGGAAAACAAACTCTCAATAAAATCATTATTTACAAGTTAATGGCTAATTATAGAAAATAAAAGCAGGGCATTCTACCAGTGAATTGTAGAACTTGCACACCGTCACGTTGGCCTAACGTTATATCCTAAATTGACTTTGGTGCAGGTCATGTTGTTCTTCTCATTACCGCCTCTGGTAAACACACACTATATCAAATAAAGTCTAAGTGTATCTGTCACATGCACAGGATACAGAAGGTTTAAACGATACAGTGAAACGGTTACTGGCACAGTGGAGTCTTTCGTTTCGACAAGTAGCTCGCTAGCTATGAACCATTATCCCAACTCGTACATTTATTTATTTAATTTAACTAGGCATGTCAGTCAGCAAGAAATTCTTGTTTACAATGACGGCCTACCGGGGAACAGTGTGTTAACTGCCTTGTTCAGGGGCTACCTGCCGCCCCAATGACATTACTACCCTGCATGAATCTGCAGGTAGCGGAACGCAAGCCAACGAGGTTCAATGTTAGCTGGCTACAGTACCAAGAGTGTGCAAAGCTGTCATCAAGGCAAAGGATGGCTACAGTACCAAGAGTGTGCAAAGCTGTCATCAAGGCAAAGGATGGCTACAGTACCAAGAGTGTGCAAAGCTGTCATCAAGGCAAAGGATGGCTACAGTACCAAGAGTGTGCAAAGCTGTCATCAAGGCAAAGGATGGCTACAGTACCAAGAGTGTGCAAAGCTGTCATCAAGGCAAAGGATGGCTACAGTACCAAGAGTGTGCAAAGCTGTCATCAAGGCAAAGGATGGCTACAGTACCAAGAGTGTGCAAAGCTGTCATCAAGGCAAAGGATGGCTACAGTACCAAGAGTGTGCAAAGCTGTCATCAAGGCAAAGGATGTCTACAGTACCAAGAGTGTGCAAAGCTGTCATCAAGGCAAAGGATGGCTACAGTACCAAGAGTGTGCAAAGCTGTCATCAAGGCAAAGGATGGCTACAGTACCAAGAGTGTGCAAAGCTGTCATCAAGGCAAAGGATGGCGACAGTACCAAGAGTGTGCAAAGCTGTCATCAAGGCAAAGGATGGCTACAGTACCAAGAGTGTGCAAAGCTGTCATCAAGGCAAAGGATGGCTACAGTACCAAGAGTGTGCAAAGCTGTCATCAAGGCAAAGGATGGCTACAGTACCAAGAGTGTGCAAAGCTGTCATCAAGGCAAAGGATGGCTACAGTACCAAGAGTGTGCAAAGCTGTCATCAAGGCAAAGGATGGCTACAGTACCAAGAGTGTGCAAAGCTGTCATCAAGGCAAAGGATGGCTACAGTACCAAGAGTGTGCAAAGCTGTCATCAAGGCAAAGGATGGCGACAGTACCAAGAGTGTGCAAAGCTGTCATCAAGGCAAAGGATGGCTACAGTACCAAGAGTGTGCAAAGCTGTCATCAAGGCAAAGGATGGCTACAGTACCAAGAGTGTGCAAAGCTGTCATCAAGGCAAAGGATGGCAAGTACCAAGAGTGTGCAAAGCTGTCATCAAGGCAAAGGATGGCTACAGTACCAAGAGTGTGCAAAGCTGTCATCAAGGCAAAGGATGGCTACAGTACCAAGAGTGTGCAAAGCTGTCATCAAGGCAAAGGATGGCTACAGTACCAAGAGTGTGCAAAGCTGTCATCAAGGCAAAGGATGGCTACAGTACCAAGAGTGTGCAAAGCTGTCATCAAGGCAAAGGATGGCTACAGTACCAAGAGTGTGCAAAGCTGTCATCAAGGCAAAGGATGGCTACAGTACCAAGAGTGTGCAAAGCTGTCATCAAGGCAAAGGATGGCTACAGTACCAAGAGTGTGCAAAGCTGTCATCAAGGCAAAGGATGGCTCAGTACCAAGAGTGTGCAAAGCTGTCATCAAGGCAAAGGATGGCTACAGTACCAAGAGTGTGCAAAGCTGTCATCAAGGCAAAGGATGGCTACAGTACCAAGAGTGTGCAAAGCTGTCATCAAGGCAAAGGATGGCTACAGTAAAGCTGTCATCAAGGCAAGAGTGTACCAAGAGTGTGCAAAGCTGTCATCAAGGCAAAGGATGGCTACAGTACCAAGAGTGTGCAAAGCTGTCATCAAGGCAAAGGATGGCTACAGTACCAAGAGTGTGCAAAGCTGTCATCAAGGCAAAGGATGGCTACAGTACCAAGAGTGTAAAGCTGTCATCAAGAAAGGATGGCTGCAAAGCTGTCATCAAGGCAAAGGATGGCTACAGTACCAAGAGTGTGCAAAGCTGTCATCAAGGCAAAGGATGGCTACAGTACCAAGAGTGTGCAAAGCTGTCATCAAGGCAAAGGATGGCTACAGTACCAAGAGTGTGCAAAGCTGTCATCAAGGCAAAGGATGTCTACTTTGAAGAATCTCAAATATATTTTGATATGTTTAAATATAAATATCACCCCCAAAAAATACTTAAGTAGTACTTTCAAGTATTTTTACTTAAGTACTTTACACCACTGATTGTCAGTGTAAAGAGAAGGGGAAGTAGATTTAAACGGACTAACTGTTTTTTAAGGTTTACCTGCTCTGTGTGTGTGTGTGTGTGTGTGTCGTAGAAGGGTCCCTCCAAAAGTAATGGGAAGAGGGGAGGCTGTAGCAGCAGGTGCATTCTGTGAGACTGCCATGTGGGTCCCCGTTACTTTGAAGTATAGAGGGGAAATTGAGAAAGTGAGAGAAAGAGAGAGCGATGGAGTGATAAGATTGTACTTCTTCTGTTACCACAGAGCATGGCCACACTTACGTGCTCTACGTGTGTACTAACCGCTCATGCATTCCCCTTTCCAAACCGTCTATCTCTGTCTCATCTGTCTAGATTTGATTCTATTTCTGAAGCTGTGACTTATATCTGTATACAGCTGACTTCAGGTTTGTGGTAGTATTTTAATGCCATTACTCATCACTGTATAGCAGTGTTTCCCAAACTCGGTCCTGGGTCCCCCCCTGGGGGCACATTTTGTTTTTTGCCCCTATAACACTCCACAGTTGTGGTAAGTATAATTGACACCACAAAGAAGTTTGAAAATGTCACTCACTACTAAGTCTCGAGTATCTGCTAAATGACAAACATGTTCATGTAAACTTGGGTATCATTATGGTAAGTGGGGAAAAAAGAATAGCCAATTACAATTGTAATGGCTTAGCATATCATAAAAAGGTACATTTTTACCTATAATGAGAAAGAATATAATCTCTATTGTTTACAAGAAACTCACTCTACAAATATAGGTAAGGTTGGGTGGAAAAAAGGACTGGGAGGGAGGAATATTTGTTTGTTATGGGCAAAGAAACTCAAAAGGGGTTGACGCTGTTCAACGCTGGTCTGACCAATCTGATTCCACACTCCAAGACTGCTTCCATCACGTGGACTGGGATATGTTCCGTATTGCGTCAGACGACAACATTGACGAATACGCTGATTCGGTGAGCGAGTTCATTAGAACGTGCGTTGAAGATGTCGTTCCCATAGCAACGATTAAAACATTCCCAAACCAGAAACCGTGGATTGATGGCAGCATTCGCGTGAAACTGAAAGCCCGAACCACTGCTTTTAATCAGGGCAAGGTGACTGGAAACATGACCGAATACAAACAGTGTAACTATTCCCTCCGCAAGGCTATCAAACAAGCTAAGCGTCAGTATAGAGACAAAGTAGAGTCGCAATTCAACGGCTCAGACACAAGAGGTATGTGGCAGGGTCTACAGTCAATCACGGATTACAAAAAGAAAACCAGCCCAGTCACGGACCAGGATGTCTTGCTCCCAGGCAGACTAAATAACTTTTTTGCCCGCTTTGAGGACAATACAGTGCCACTGACACAGCCTGCAACTAAAACTTGCGGACTCTCCTTCACTGCAGCCGACGTGAGGAAAACATTTAAACGTGTCAACCCTCGCAAGGCTGCAGGCCCAGACGGCATCCCCAGCCGCGCCCTCAGAGCATGCGCAGACCAGCTGGCTGGTGTGTTTACGGACATATTCAATCAATCCCTATCCCAGTCTGTTGTTCCCACATGCTTCAAGAGGGCCACCATTGTTCCTGTTCCCAAGAAAGCTAAGGTAACTGAGCTAAACGACTACCGCCCCGTAGCACTCACTTCCGTCATCATGAAGTGCTTTGAGAGACTAGTCAAGGACCATATCACCTCCACCCTACCTGACACCCTAGACCCACTCCAATTTGCTTACCGCCCAAATAGGTCCACAGACGATGCAATCTCAACCACACTGCACACTGCCCTAACCCATCTGGACAAGAAGAATACCTATGTGAGAATGCTGTTCATCGACTACAGCTCGGCATTTAACACCATAGTGCCCTCCAAGCTCGTCATCAAGCTCGAGACCCTGGGTCTCGACACCGCCCTGTGCAACTGGGTACTAGACTTCCTGACGGGCCGCCCCCAGGTGGTGAGGGTAGGCAACAACATTTCCACCCCGCTGATCGTCAACACTGGGGCCCCACAAGGGTGCGTTCTGAGCCCTCTCCTGTACTCCCTGTTCACCCACGACTGCGTGGCCACGCACGCCTCCAACTCAATCATCAAGTTTGCGGATGACACAACAGTGGTAGGCTTGATTACCAACAACGACGAGACGGCCTACAGGGAGGAGGTGAGGGCCCTCCGAGTGTGGTGTCAGGAAAATAACCTCACACTCAACATCAACAAAACTAAGGAGATGATTGTGGACTTCAGGAAACAGCAGAGGGAACACCCCCCTATCCACATTGATGGGACAGTAGTGGAGAGGGTAGTACGTTTTAAGTTCCTCGGCGTACACATCACAGACAAACTGAATTGGTCCACCCACACAGACAGCATCATGAAGAAGGCGCAGCAGCGCCTCTTCAACCTCAGGAGGCTGAAGAAATTTGGCTTGTCACCAAAAGCACTCACAAACTTCTACAGATGCACAATCGAGAGCATCCTGTCAGGCTGTATCACCGCCTGGTACGGCAACTGCTCCGCCCACAACCGTAAGGCTCTCCAGAGGGTAGTGAGGTCTGCACAACGCATCACCGGGGGCAAACTACCTGCCCTCCAGGACACCTACACCACCCGATGTCACAGGAAGGCCATAAAGATCATCAAGGACAACAACCACCCGAGCCACTGCCTGTTCACCCCGCTATCATCCAGAAGGCGAGGTCAGTACAGGTGCATCAAAGCTGGGACCGAGAGACTGAAAAACAGCTTCTATCTCAAGGCCATCAGACTGTTAAACAGCCACCACTAACATTGAGTGGCTGCTGCCAACACACTGACTCAACTCCAGCCACTTTAATAATGGGAATTGATGGGAAATGATGTAAAATATATCACTAGCCACTTTAAACAATGCTACCTAATATAATGTTTACATACCCTACATTATTCATCTCATATGTATATGTATATACTGTACTCTATCATCTACTGCATCCTTATGTAATACATGTATCACTAGCCACTTTAACTATGCCACATTGTTTACATACTCATCTCATATGTATATACTGCACTCAATACCATCTACTGTATCTTGCCTATGCTGCTCTGTACCATCACTCACTCATATATCTTTATGTACATATTCTTATCTCCTTACACTTGTGTCTATAAGGTAGAATTGGAATTGTTGGCTAGATTACTTGTTGGTTATTACTGCATTGTTGGAACTAGAAGCACAAGCATTTCGCTACACTCGCATTAACATCTGCTAACCATGTGTATGTGACAAATACATTTGATTTAGATTTTTTTGTTAAACATATAGAGTCTGGGAACATCAAAAAGTGGGGGGAAAGGAACCATATTTTGGTAATCCAACCAGTTGAAAATATGCGTTGGTACTTAATGAATATGATGTCAGTTCGGTCATCTGAGGCATTCTGAGGGTTAGACAGGGTTAGGGTTAGATAAATGGACATTTTGGGTATACATGGACTGATTTAATCGAAAAAAAGACCCAATTGTGATGTTTATGGGACATATAGGAGTGCCAACAAAGAAGCTCGTCAAAGGTAATGAATGTTTTATATTTTATTTCTGCGTTTTGTGTAGCGCCGGCTACGCTAATTCCTTTGTTTACGTGTCTTTCCGATTTGATTTTTATATGAATTAACAACAATTTTGAGACAATTGTGCAAATTGTCCAACAGATCCTCAAGGAATTGGACCAAAAACAGATCTGGCTAATTAATCTATATGGGCCAAATTATGATAATCCACACTTCTTCGAAAATATATATACAGTACCAGTCAAAAATTTGGACACACCTACTCATAGACCAAAAGCTGCCATAAAGGCAAAGGGTGGCTACTTTGAAGAATCTAAAGCTAAAATATATTTAACACGTTTTTGGTTACTACATGATTCCGTATGTGTTATTTCATAGTTTTGTTTTCTTCACTATTATTGTACAATGTAGAAAATAGTAAAACAAATAATGAAAATGCCTTGAATGAATAGGTGTGTCCAAACTTTTGACTGGTACTATATAATAATTTATTGAGCTCACAATCAACGAATGGATCTATTATTATGGTGGGAGATTATAATACGGT
>NC_088407.1:14734849-14739849 GCF_034236695.1 Oncorhynchus nerka
AATTGACTGATTTCCTTATATGAACTGTAACTCAGTCAAATCGTTGAACTTGTTGCATGTTGCGTCTTTATATTTTTGTTCAGAGTAGTTGAATTGGTTAAAAACTAAGTAAAATTGATTGTATAATTAATTAATTTCTGCATACATGGCTGTCTGAAAAATGATGCCATCAAGAAATATATAATGTAATATTAATATTGAACTAAAAAGATGCCAAAAAGTACCATTCTGCCCCGGTAATTCAGTACGTATCGTGAGGTCCCCGGTAATTCAGTACGTATCGTGAGGCCCCTGGTAATTCAGTACGTATCGTGAGGTCCCCGGTAATTCAGTACGTATCGTGAGGTCCCTGGTAATTCAGTACGTATCGTGAGGTCCCTGGTAATTCAGTACGTATCGTGAGGTCCCTGGTAATTCAGTACGTATCGTGAGGTCCCCGGTAATTCAGTACGTATCGTGAGGCCCCCGGTAATTCAGTACGTATCGTGAGGTCCCCGGTAATTCAGTACGTATCGTGAGGTCCCCGGTAATTCAGTCAGTAATTCAGTACGTATCGTGAGGTCCCCGGTAATTCAGTACGTATCGTGAGGTCCCTGGTAATTCAGTACGTATCGTGGAGGTCCCTGGTAATTCAGTACGTATCGTGAGGTCCCTGGTAATTCAGTACGTATCGTGAGGTCCCCGGTAATTCAGTACGTATCGTGAGGTCCCCGGTAATTCAGTACGTCCCCGGTATCGTGAGGTCCCCGGTAATTCAGTACGTATCGTGGAGGTCCCCGGTAATTCAGTACGTATCGTGAGGTCCCCGGTAATTCAGTACGATCGTGAGGTCCCCGGTAATTCAGTACGTATCGTGAGGTCCCTGGTAATTCAGTACGTATCGTGGAGGTCCCTGGTAATTCAGTACGTATCGTGAGGTCCCTGGTAATTCAGTACGTATCGTGAGGTCCCCGGTAATTCAGTACGTATCGTGGAGGTCCCCGGTAATTCAGTACGTATCGTGAGGTCCCCGGTAATTCAGTACGTATCGTGAGGTCCCTGGTAATTCAGTACGTATCGTGAGGTCCCTGGTAATTCAGTACGTATCGTGAGGTCGCTGGTAATTCAGTACGTATCGTGAGGTCCCTGGTAATTCAGTACGTATCGTGAGGTCACGGGTAATTCAGTACGTATCGTGAGGTCCCCGGTAATTCAGTACGTATCGTGAGGTCCCCGGTAATTCAGTACGTATCGTGAGGTCCCTGGTAATTCAGTACGTATCGTGAGGTCCCTGGTAATTCAGTACGTATCGTGAGGTCCCCGGTAATTCAGTACGTATCGTGAGGTCCCCGGTAATTCAGTACGTATCGTGAGGTCCCCGGTAATTCAGTACGTATCGTGAGGTCCCCGGTAATTCAGTACGTATCGTGAGGTCCCCGGTAATTCAGTACGATCGTGGAGGTCCCCGGCAATTCAGTACGTATCGCGAGGTCCCCGGTAATTCAGTACGTATCGTGAGGTCCCCGGTAATTCAGTACGTATCGTGAGGTCCCCGGTAATTCAGTACGTATCGTGAG
This sequence comes from Oncorhynchus nerka, assembly GCF_034236695.1. Taxonomy (NCBI): domain Eukaryota; kingdom Metazoa; phylum Chordata; class Actinopteri; order Salmoniformes; family Salmonidae; genus Oncorhynchus; species Oncorhynchus nerka. The sequence goes on from NC_088407.1 coordinate 14,736,406, forward strand.
GTCCCGGTAATTCAGTCGTGACCCCGGTAATTCAGTATCGTGAGGTCCCCGGTAATTCAGTACGTATCGTGAGGTCCCCGGTAATTCAGTACGTATCGTGAGGCCCCGGTAATTCAGTACGTATCGTGAGGTCCCTGGTAATTCAGTACGTATCGTGAGGTCCCCGGTAATTCAGTACGTATCGTGAGGTCCCCGGTAATTCAGTACGTATCGTGAGGTCCCCGGTAATTCAGTACGTATCGTGAGGTCCCCGGTAATTCAGTACGTCCCCGGTAATCGTGAGGTCCCCGGTAATTCAGTACGTATCGTGAGGTCCCCGGTAATTCAGTACGTATCGTGAGGTCCCCGGTAATTCAGTACGTATCGTGAGGTCCCCGGTAATTCAGTACGTATCGTGAGGTCCCCGGTAATTCAGTACGTATCGTGAGGTCCCCGGTAATTCAGTACGTATCGTGAGGCCCCCGGTAATTCAGTACGTATCGTGAGGCCCCCGGTAATTCAGTACGTATCGTGAGGACCCTCCCTCCCCTTCCTACTGCCACGGAAAACACATCTCCCATGGAGACGACACGACTGACCGGGCTCAGGGTCGAGGAGGATGACGTGACTCAAGTGTGTTTTTCAGTGTGTGTGTGTGTGTGTGTGTCAGGTCCTTCCTCTGCATCAGTTAAGCTGTATCAGAACTTCATTCACAATCACACAATCTCTTAGACATCTTCTCATCCCTTACTCCCTCTCCCTCTCTCTCTCCCTGTCTCCCTCTCCCTCTCTCCACTTCCTGCACATCACACAGGGAGAAATCTGCTAGACATCCATTCTCTTCATCCCTCTATCTTCCCCTACTTCCTTCTAGCCCTCCCTCTGTCTTTCTTGCTCCCTCCTTCCCTTCCTCTCCTACTCTCTCCTCACCGTCCTTCAATGATTTGATTCACTCTCTCCCACATTATTTTCCTATCTCTGTCACTATCTCTCAATGTATCTTCTATCTCCCTCTCTCCTCCCACCATATCCTCCCAACCTACCCTATGCATCTAGCAATGTTCATATTGACATTACACACAAAAATGCACACGCACACACATGCGTGCACACACTCCTCTACCTCCCCCCTCTGTCTCTGTCTCTCTCTCGCTCTCTCGCTCTCTCTCTCTCCCTACATGTACACATGTAGGATCTTAATTTGAACCAGTTTGCTACAGCAGGAAAATAATCTTGCAGCAACAGGAAATGTTAGTCAATACGTGGTTTATAAATAATAATAACAAATTGTGAAAAAAACTAAACTTACTACTCTTCCTGCTCAGCAGGAAAATTCTCAGCAACAAAAGAGTGATCAAATTAACCTATATCTGTACCCATATATTCATTACAATAAACTACTGTGCATTCTGAAAGTATTCAGACCCCTATTCTGGAATTGATTGCATATTTTTTTTTCTCATCAATCTACACATTCCCCATAAAGACATCATAATACCCCATCAAGACATCATAATACCCCATAATGACATCATAATACCCCATAAAGACATCATAATACCCCATAATGACATCATAATACCCCATAAAGACATAATACCCCATAAAGACATCATAATACCCCATAAAGACATCATAATACCCCATAAAGACATCATAATACCCCATAAAGACATCATAATACTAAAGACATCATAATACCCCATAAAGACATCATAATACCCCATAAAGACATCATAATACCCCATAAAGACATCATAATACCCCATAATGACATCATAATACCCCATAAAGACATCATAATACCCCATAATGACATCATAATACCCCATAAAGACATCATAATACCCCATAAAGACATCATAATACCCCATAAAGACATCATAATACCCCATAATGACATCATAATACCCCATAATGACACTTTGAGTGTTGAGTACTTTGTTGAAGCATCTTTGGCAGCGATTACAGCCTTGAGTCTTCTTGGGTATGATGCTACAAGATTGACACACCTGTATCTGGGGACTTTCTCCCATTCTACTCTGCAGATCCTCTCAAGCTCTGTCAGGTTGGATGGGGAGCTTCTCTGCACAGCTATTTTCGGGTCTCTCCAGAGATGTTCGATCGAGTTCTGCACATCTATCGCTCCAGTGTTTTAATTATTTCGCCACTATGGCCTATTTATTGCCTTCCTTATCTTACCTCATTTGCACACACTGTATATAGACTTTTCTATTGTGTTATTGACTGTAAGTTTGTTTATTCCAGGTGTAACTCTTTATTGTTGTATGTGTCGCAATGCTTTGCTTTATCTTGGCCAGGTCGCAGTTGTAAATGAGAACTTGTTCTCAACTAGACTACCTGGTTATATAAAGGTTAAATAAAAAAATCAAATAGTCCTGAGCGCTCTGGACCAGGTTTTCATCAAGGATCTCTCTCTACTCTGCTTCATTTTCCCTCAATCCTGACTAGTCCCCCATTACATGCCGCTTAAAAACATCCCCACAGTGACGCTTGACATTCAGGCCAAAGAGTTCAATCTTGGTTTCATCAGACCAGAGAATCTTGTATTTCATAGTCTGAGAGTCCTTTCGGGGACTTTTGGCAAAATCCAAGCAGGCTATCATGTACCTTTTACTGAGGAGTGGCTTCCGTCTGACCACTCTACCATAAAGGCCTGATTGGTGGAGTGCTGCAGAGATGGCTGTCCTTCTGGAAGGTTCTCCCACCTCCACAGAGGAACTCTCAAGCTCTGTCCGAGTGACCATCGGGTTCTTGGTCACCTCCCTGACCAAGGCCCTTCTCCCCCGATTGCTCAGTTTGGCTGGGTCGGCCAACACTAGGAAGAGTCTTGGTGGTTCCAAACTTCTTCCAATTATGAATGAAGGAGGCCACTGTGATCTTGGGGACCTTCAATGCTGCAGAATATTTTTGGGACCCTTCCCCAGATCTGTGCCTGGACACAATCCTGTCTTAGAGCTTTACGGACCCTTCCCCAGATCTGTGCCTGAACACAATCCTGTCTTAGAGCTTTACGGACCCTTCCCCAGATCTGTGCCTGGACACAATCCTGTCTTAGAGCTTTACGGACCCTTCCCCAGATCTGTGCCTGGACACAATCCTGTCTTAGAGCTGGTGGTTCCTTTTAACATGAGACTTCAATATTTCAAGGTAAGAGGTTTTAGGTTGTAGTTAATATTGTGTTTATAGGACTATTTCTCTCTCTACCAGTTGTATTTCATTAACCTTTGACTATTGGATGTTCTTATAGGCACTTTAGTATTGCCAGTGTAACAGTATAGCTTCCGCCCCTCTCCTCGCCCCTACCTGGGCTCGAACCAGGAACACATTGACAACAGTCACACTCGAAGCAGCTTTACCCATCGCTCAAAAAAGCCGCGGGTAACTACTCCAAGTCACTATTAGCGCACACCCAGCTAACTAGCTAGCCATTTCACATCGGTT
>NC_088407.1:14744849-14774849 GCF_034236695.1 Oncorhynchus nerka
GAGGGAGAGGGATGGGGAGGGAGAGGGATGGAGAAGGGGAGGGAGAGGGATGGGGAGGGAGAGGGATGGAGAAGGGGAGGGAGAGGGATGGAGAAGGGGAGGAGAGGAGGGATGGAGAAGGGGAGGGAGGGAGAGATGAAGAAGGGGAGGGAGAGATGGGGAGGGAGAGGGATGAAGGGGATGGAGAGGGGAGGGAGATGAAAGGGGAGGGAGAGGGATGAAGGGGAGGGAGGGAGGGAGAATGGAGAAGGGGAGGGAGAGGGATGGAGAAGGGGAGGGAGAGGGATGGAGATGGAGAAGGGGAGGGAGAGAGATGGAGAAGGGGAGGAGAGAGATGGAAGGGGAGGGAGGGGGGAGGGAGAGGGATGGAGAAGGGGAGGGAGAGGGATGGGGAGGGAGAGGGATGGAGAAGGGGAGGGAGAGGGATGGAGAACGGAGGGATGGAGAAGGGAGGGAGAGAGATGGAGAAGGGGAGGGAGAGGGATGGAGAAGGGGGAGAGGGAGGGAGGATGGGGAGGGAGAGGGATGGAGAAGGGGAGGGAGAGGAGATGGAGAAGGGGAGGGATGGAGAAGGGAGAGGGAGAGGGATGGAGAAGGGGAGGGAGAGGGATGGAGAAGGGGAGGGAGAGGGATGGAGAAGGGGAGGGAGAGGGAGATGGAGAAGGGGAGGGAGAGAGATGAAGAAGGGGAGGGAGAGATGAAGGGGAGGGAGAGGAGATGAAGAAGGGGAGGGAGAGGGATGAAGAAGGGGAGGGAGATGGGATGGAGATGGAGAAGGGGAGGGAGGAGAGGGATGGAGAGAGATGGAGAAGGGGAGGGAGAGAGATGGAGAAGGGGAGGGAGAGGGATGGAGAAGGGGGAGGAGAGAGATGGAGAAGGAGAGGGATGGAGAAGGGAGGAGAGATGGAGAAGGGGAGGGGAAGGGGAGGGAGAGATGGAGAAGGGGAGGGAGAGGGATGGAGAAGGAGGGGAGGGAGAGATGGAGAAGGGGAGGGATGGGGGGGATGGAGAAGGGGGGAGGAGGAGAAGGGGAGGGAGATGGAGAAGGGGAGGGAGAGAGATGGAGAAGGGGAGGGAGAGATGGAGAAGGGGAGGGAAGGGGAGGGAGAGAGATGGAGAAGGGGAGGGAGAGAGATGGAGAAGGGGAGGGAGAGATGATGGAGGGAAGGGGAGGGAGAGGGATGGAGAAGGGGAGGGAGAGGGATGGAGAAGGGGAGGGAGAGGGATGGAGAAGGGGAGGGAGAGGGATGGAGAAGGGGATGGAGAGATGGAGAAGGGGAGAAGGGGAGGGAGAGGGATGGAGAAGGGGAGGGAGAGGGATGGAGAAGGGGAGGGAGAGGGATGGAGAAGGGGAGGGAGAGGGATGGAGAAGGATGGAGGAGGGGAGGGAGAGGGATGGAGAAGGGGAGGGAGAGAGGGATGGAGAAGGGGAGGGGAGAGAGATGGAGAAGGGAGGGAGAGAGGATGGAGAAGGGAGAGGGAGAGAGATGGAGAAGGGGGGAGGGAGAGGGGATGGAGAAGGGAGGGAGAGGGATGGAGAAGGGGAGGGAGAGATGAAGAAGGGGAGGGAGAGGGAGGGGGGAGAGGGATGGAGAAGGGGAGGGGAGAGATGGAGAAGGGGAGGGAGAGATGGAGAAGGGGAGGGAGAGATGGAGAAGGGGAGGGAGAGAGATGGAGAAGGGGAGGGAGAGGGATGGAGAAGGGGAGAGATGAGAGAGAGGGATGGAGAAGGGGAGGGATGGAGAGAGATGGAGAAGGGGAGGGATGGAGAGAGATGGAGAAGGGGAGAGAGAGGGATGGAGAAGGGGAGCGAGAGAGAGGGATGGGGAGAGAGATGGGAGGGAGGGATGGAGAAGGGGAGGGATGGAGAAGGGGGAGGGATGGGGGAGGGATGGAGAAGGGGAGGGAGAGGGGGAGGGATGAGAAGGGAGAGGGAGAGGAGAGAGATGGAGAAGGAGGAGGGAGAGGGAGAGAGAAGGGGAGGGAGAGGGAGAGAGAGAAGGGGAGGGATGAGGGAGAGGAGAAGGGGAGGGAGAGGGAGAGAAGGGGAGGGAGAGGGAGAGAGAAGGGGAGGGAGAGGGAGAGAAGGGGAGGGAGAGAGGAGAGAAGGGGAGGGAGAGAGATGGAGGGGGAGAGAGATGGAGAGAGATGGAGGGGAGGGAGGGAGAGAGATGGAGAGAGAGGGGATGGAGGGGGGGGAGAGAGATGGAGGGGAGAGATGGAGAGATGGAGAGGGAGAGGGAGAGGGAGGAGGGATGGAGAGGGGAGAGGGAGAGAGATGGAGAGGGGGAGGGAGAGAGATGGAGAGGGGGGGGGAGATGGAGATGGAGATGGAGAGGGAGAGAGATGGAGGGAGAGAGATGGAGAGAGGGAGGGAGAGAGATGGAGGAGGGGGGAGAGGGAGAGAGAGGGGGGGGAGAGATGGAGGGGGGAGGAGGGGAGAGAAAGGTGAATTTCCACAGGGAAAGAAAGAATGACGGGAACGATTGAGAGACATTATATTTTAAACAGCTTATTACACATACACACGTACGTATGCGTACACACACACACACCATACACCACACACACACCATACACCACACACACACCATACACCACACACACACACCATACAACACACCATACACCACACACACACACACACACACACACACACCATACACCACACACACACACACACACATACACCACACACACACACACACACCATACACCACACACACACACACCATACACCACACACACACCATACACCACACACCACACACACGTATACACACCATACACCACACACACCATACACCGTACACACACACACACACACCAACACACACACCATACACCACACACACACGTACACACACACCATACACTGTACACACACACCATACACTGTACACACACACCATACACCGCACACACACACCACACACACCATACACCACACACACACACGTACACACACACCATACACCACACACACACGTACACTGTACACACACACCATACACCGCACACACACACCACACACACCATACACCACACACACACGTACACACACACCATATACCACACACACACGTACACACACACCATACACTGTACACACACACCATACACCACACACACACGTACACACACACCACACACACACGTATACACACACCATACACCACACACACACGTACACACACACCACACACACACGTACACACACACCATACACCACACACACACGTACACACACACCACACACACACGTATACACACACCATACACCACACACACACACACACCATATACCACACACACGTACACAAACACCATACACCACACACACACCATATACCACATACACCGCACACACACACCATACACCGCACACACACACCATATACCGCACACACACACCATATACCGCACACACACACCATATACCGCACACACACACCATACCACACACACGTACACACACCATACACACGTACACACACGTACACACACGTACACACACACCATACACCACACACACACGTACACACACCATACACCACACACACGTACACACACACACGAAGTGGAACTAGGCTGGCACACATCCTATTCTGTATGAGACCTGTCGTCACTGGTGGATCAGACACAACAGTGATGTCATCACCAGGATGAGGCTGTCTGAGTGTTCCTGCTCAACCAGTCTAACAGGGGCAACCAGTTCTATTTTAAGCTCTGGTCTCCCCTCCCACCTGAATAAACACCTGGGGTGTGTGTGTGTGTGTGACACAGAGAGTGAAAGGGGGAGGGTAGAGAGACGGACAGAGAGAGAGCCAGACAGATCTGCATGTCTTCCTGGAAAAGGTGTGTCCTCTTACACACCTGAGTGGGTGTGGCTTAGGATCAGGCCCTGAGCGAAAGAGGAAGTATGTAGAAACAGTTTAGATCAACACAGAGAAGGTATACGTAACGTTGGGCTGTTCACTTACCAGAGGGAGAAAGCTGGGATTCATGGAAACTGTACAAGAGAAAAGGGAGAGACGTTTGATGGAGAACCTCATTGTCTTTCTTAGGATTGAGAGAGAGTGACAGAGACAGGGTGAGAAAGTGGCACAGAGAGCGAGAGAGAAAGTGGCAGAGAGAGAGAGAGAGAGAAAGTGGCAGAGAGCGAGAGAGAGAGAAAGTGGCAGAGAGCGAGAGAGAGAGAAAGTGGCAGAGAGCGATAGAGAGAGAAAGTGGCAGAGAGAGAAAGTGGCAGAGAGCGATAGAGAGAGAGAAAGTGGCAGAGAGCGAGAGAGAGAGAAAGTGGCAGAGAGCGAGAGAGAGAGAAAGTGGCAGAGAGCGAGAGAGAGAGAAAGTGGCAGAGAGCGAGAGAGAGAAAGTGGCAGAGAGCGAGAGAGAGAAAGTGGCAGAGAGCGAGAGAGAGAGAGAAAGTGGCAGAGAGCGAGAGAGAGAGAAAGTGGCAGAGAGCGAGAGAGAGAGAAAGTGGCAGAGAGCGAGAGAGAGAAAGTGGCAGAGAGTGACAGAAAGTGGCAGAGAGTGGCAGAGAGAGTGACAGAAAGTGGCAGACAGAGTGATAGAAAGTGGCAAAGAGAGAGACAGAAAGTGGCAAAGAGAGAGACAGAAAGTGGCAAAGAGAGCGACAGAAAGTGGCAGAGAGAGAGACAGAAAGTGGCAGAGAGAGAGACAGAAAGTGGCAGAGAGAGAGACAGAAAGTGGCAGAGAGAGAGACAGAAAGTGGCAGAGAGAAAGTGGCAGAGAGAGAGAGAGAGAAAGAGAAAGTGGAAGAGAGAGAGCGAGAAAGTGGCAGAGAGAGAGAGAAAAAGTGACAGAGAGAGAGACAGAGACAGAGAGCCAGCCATCATGCCAAGGTTCTGTCCTGCTGGTGTGTGTTGTCTGTCCCCCCAGCTGTTCCTCTCTGAGGGGGGAGGACAGGGGGGTGATCATCAACTCAGCCACTCAGACAAACTGGAGACCAGCTACACTGAGAAATCACAGCGCTACCACACGCAGGTCTGTTTGTGTTTGTGTGTGTGTGTGTGTGTGTGTGTGTGTGTGTGTGTGTGTGTGTGTGTGTGTGAGTGAATTAAACCTCAACATAGCAATGGCATAACTCTGTTTCACTTAATACATTTTTTGTATCTATAAGGTGCTATGAATGTTTATTGGTTGACATTGTGTATTTACAGTGTGTTGTCGTTGAATCTCTCTCCTGCTGCTAACATAAAGCATAGAAACCAACATGTCGTCGTTTGACAGGCTCTTTCCTTGACGACAGTAGATAAGCGTGATTGGCTGAGGCAGGTGTTCCATGGTGCTGTTATCTATGCCCTCACAGCTCAGGTGATTTAGTAGGGGAACCTTGACCCTCATCCCTTTATCTCAGCACAGTATTTCTGTATTTCTGTCCTCTTTTTCACAAGGTATCAGCATTTCTTTATTGTCATGTCCTCTCTCTTTCTCTGCCTGTCTTTCTCGCTCTCTCGCTCTCTCTCTCTCTCTCTCTCTCGTTATAACTCTGCCTGGGTTTTCCTGGGGTCACAGATGTATACATGACTTTAAGGAATACCTAGGATAGGATAAAGTAATCCTTCTCACCCCCCCTTAAAAGACCTAGATGCACTATTGTAAAGTGGCTGTTCCACTGGATGTCATAAGGTGAAAGCACCCATTTGTAAGTCGCTCTGGATAAGAGCGTCTGCTAAATGACTTAAATGTAATGTAAATGTAAGTGGCTTTGGATGAAAGCATCTGCTAAAGGGCATACAGTATATTGTTGTTATCTACTAGATATCTCTATAGCTGTACACACACAGGATGAGTTTTAATATACTCTGTCTCTCTTTGTCTGCGCACACTTAGATTAGATTGTTTGTGCCGTGATGGGGCAGTGAATTAGATTTACCGTTGTCCCAGAGGTGATTCTCTCTCGTTACTCTCACTCCTCATCACTGTTCCAGAGAGAGAGAGAGACAGGAAGGAGGGGGAAGGGAAAGAGGCAATAAAGAGAGAGAGAGAGAGAGAGAGTGAGACCAATACCAAGTGAGACCAGACCAAAGGAGAGAGAAGGAAGAGGTGGAAAGGGGGAAGTGTTCTGTTTTGTGCCTCACCTCTCCTTACCTAAGAGGAAGTTTTTTGTTCTGTAGCAGTGTTCTGTGCCTCACCTCTCCTCTCCTGACCTAAGAGGAAGTGTTCTGTGCCTCACCTCACCTCACCTCCTTACCTAAGATGAAGTGTTCTGTTCTGTAGCAGTGTTCTGTGCCTCACCTCACCTCTCCTGACCTAAGAGGAAGTGTTTTGTTTTCTGAGTGCCTCACCTCACCTCTCCTTCTGACCTAAGAGGAAGTGTTCTGTGCCTCACCTCACCTCTCCTTCTGACCTAAGAGGAAGTGTTCTGTGCCTCACCTCACCTCTCCTTCTGACCTAAGAGGAAGTGTTTTCTTGCCGAAAGTGCCTCACCTCAAAAACAAGACAAGACATGTTTATCTAGTTTAACTATTCTGCATTGAGAAAGAGTATCACCTCTCTGGATTTAGACAGAGAGAGGAGAGGAAGAGAGGAGTGTGGCAGGAGAGGAAGAGAGGAGTGTGGCAGGAGAGGAAGAGAGGAGTGTGGCAGGAGAGGAAGAGAGGAGTGTGGCAGGAGAGGAAGAGAGGAGTGTGGCAGGAGAGGAAGAGAGGCGTGTGGAAGGAGAGGAAGAGAGGCGGAGGGAAGGAGAGGAAGAGAGGCGTGTGGAAGGAGAGGAAGAGAGGAGTGTGGAAGGAGAGGAAGAGAGGAGTGTGGCAGGAGAGGAAGAGAGGAGTGTGGCAGGAGAGGAAGAGAGGCGTGTGGAAGGAAAGGAAGAGAGGCGTGTGGAAGGAGAGGAAGAGAGGCGTGTGGAAGGAGAGGAAGAGAGGAGTGTGGAAGGAGAGGAAGAGAGGAGTGTGGGAGGAGAGGAAGAGAGGAGTGTGGCAGGAGAGGAAGAGAGGAGTATGGCAGGAGAGGAAGAGAGGAGTGTGGCAGGAGAGGAAGAGAGGAGTGTGGCAGGAGAGGAAGAGGGGAGTGTGGCAGGAGAGGAAGAGGGAGTGTGGCAGGAGAGGAAGAGAGGAGTGTGGCAGGAGAGGAAGAGAGGAGTGTGGCAGGAGAGGAAGAGAGGAGTGTGGCAGGAGAGGAAGATAATTATACTTCATGTTGAGAGTGAGAGTGAGAGTGAATGTGTCCTGTCATCATTGCAAGTGCGGCAGCTAGCCATGCATTGAGACACTACCTAGCTCTGAGTCATAATGACGGCAATCCGTGTGTTTGTGTGTGTGTGTCTGCTATGCAAAGGGGGCCAGGTTCAACTGGCAAGTGCTTTTTATGAGTGAGAGGATGAGCGTATTCAGTTGAAGTCGGAAATGAAAATTAAAACTAGTTTACATACACTTAGGTTGGAGTCATTAAAACTAGTTTACATACACTTAGGTTGGAGCCATTAAAACTAGTTTACATACACTTAGGTTGGAGCCATTAAAACTAGTTTATATACACTTATGTTGGAGTCATTAAAACTAGTTTACATACACTTAGGTTGGAGTCATTAAAACTAGTTTACATACACTTAGGTTGGAGCCATTAAAACTAGTTTACATGCACTTAGGTTGGAGTCATTAAAACTAGTTTACATGCACTTAGGTTGGAGTCATTAAAACTAGTTTACATGCACTTAGGTTGGAGTCATTAAAACTAGTTTACATACACTTAGGTTGAGTCATTAAAACTCATTTTCAACCACTCCACACATTTCTTGTTAACAAACTATAGTTTGGCAAGTCCTTTAGGACATCTACTTTGTGCATGACACAAGGAATCTTTCCAGCAATTGTTTACAGACAGATTATTTCACGTATAATTCACTGTATCACAATTCCAGTGGGTCAGAAGTTTACATACACTAAGTTGACTGTGCCTTTAAATAGCTTGGGAAGTTCCAGAAAATGATGGCATGGCTTTAGAAGCTTCTGATAAATGATGTCAAAGAGCCTGAGTCAGTTGGAGGTGAACCTGTGGATGTATTTCAAGGCCTACCTTCAAACTCAGTGCCTCTTTGCTTGACATCATGGGAAAATCAGAAGAAATCAGCCAAAATCTCAGAAAAAAATTCTAGACCTCCACAAGTCTGGTTCATCCTTGGGAGCAATTTCCAAATGCATGAAAGTACCACGTTCATCTGTACAGATAATAGTACGCAAGTATAAACATCATGGGACCATGCAGCCGTCATACCGCTCTGGAAGGAGACACGTTCTGTCTCCTAGAGATGAACGTACTTTGGTGTGAAAAGTGTAAATCAATCCCAGAACAGCAGCAAAGGACCTTGTGAAGATGCTGGAGGAAACGGGTACAAAAGTATCTATATCCACAGTAAAACAAGTCCTATATCGACATAACCTGAAAGGCCGCTCAGCAAGGAAGAAGCCACTGCTCCAAAACCGCCATAAAAAAGCCAGACTACGGTTTGCAACTGCACATGGAGACAAAGATTGTACTTTTTGGAGAAATGTCCTCTGGTCTGATGAAACAAAAATATAACTTTTTGGCCATAATGACCATTGTTATGTTTGGAGGAAAAAGGGGGAGGCTTGCAAGCCGAAGAACATCATGTTTTGGGGGTGCTTTGTTGCAGGAGGGTCTGGTGCACTTCACAAAATAGATGGCATCATGAGGGTGTAAAATTATGTGGATATATTGAAGCAACATCTCAAGACATCAATCAGGAAGTCAAAGCTTGGTCGCAAATGGGTCTACCAAATGGACAATGACCCCAAGCGTACTTCCAAAGTTGTGGCAAAAATGGCTTAAGGACAACAAAGTCAAGGTATTGGAGTGGCCATCCCAAAGCCCTAACCTCAATCCTATAGAATGTTTGTGGGCAGAACTGAAAAAGCTTGTGCGAGCAAGGAGGCCTACAACCTTACTCAGTCACTGCAGCTCTGTCGGAGGAATGGGCCAAAATTCACCCAAATTATTGTGGGAAGCTTGTGGAAGGCTACCCAAAACGTTTGACCCAAGTTAATCAATTTAAAGGCAATGCTACCAAATACTAATTGAGTGTATTTAAACGTCTGACCCACTGGGGATGTGATGAAAGAAATAAAAGCTGAAATAAATCATTCTCTCTACTATTATTCTGACATTTCACATTCTTAAAATAAAGTGGTGATCCTAACTGACCTAAGACAGGGAATTTTTACTAGGATTAAAGGTCAGGAATTGAGAAACATTTAATAAACTCAGTTTATTTGGCTAAGGTGTATTTAAACTTCCGACTTCAAATGTGTGTGTGTGTGCGTGTGCGTGTGTGTGTGTGTGTGTGTGTGTGTGTCTGACGTACCTACCCTTTGTACCCAGCAGAGTCTCTCAGTGCCCAGCTTTGAACACACACACACACGTACGCACATACAAACACTGAAGGTGTGAGCAGTGCTGTGAAACATATGGGTCCATTTTCACCTTGTGCACCAGGGAAGTCGCACACAAACACACTCACACACACACACAGTTGCGCTGCCAACGCTGTCAGTTTGTGTGTTCAGCATTAGTGATTCCCACCTGTCTGTGTGTCTCGTTTCCCTCTGTCCAGATTTAAGGGTTGCGTTGACACACAGGGCAGCATGTCACTTCCTGTTCTGCCTTCTGTATCTTATACTCTCTCTCTCTCTCTTGTTCTTGGTGGACTGTTGTGACTTGACTTACATTAATTAACATTAATCTGAAGACTGGTATCTATATAATTAACTGACTATGTTTAATTGTTACCCGATTACATTAATCATGTGACCATTAACTCATTAGGATTTGGGGGCACCACGAGCAGTTCTTTAAAGAGTTACCATCTCCTGAATTAAACTCTAAAAGGTCTTTACCTATCACATCTATAAACAGTCAACTTATTAATCATAACCTCGTATCATATCACCATTCTGAACAGTCGTAACCTGAGCCTTACTTATGATTCGGTACTACATTATTTTTTTATTTTTTATTCATGAAGTAATTAAATGGGAACGCGGGATGAACACACACTCTGTTAATGACTGGAGACGTAATATACTGACAACAGATCCCAAATGGAATGACAACAACATGGCTGCTTGTTAAAGAAGAGATGGAGAGAGAGGGACAGAGACACCTACCATTACCATGTTCAGAAAATACTCTTACCTACAGTAACCTTGTACTTTGCACACGAACCGCCGCCCGCTTTAACCAAGAAATCATTAATGTATTTACGTGAAATGGCTGGGTTCTCTCCGAGAACGGGGCAGCTTTTGTTTAAGGTTGTTGGGCCTTTTCGCAGCATGCATTTGTAAGGCTCTGATTGGTCCAAAATGGTTCCAACAAGTCTACTATTGTTGTTATTGTTCGTCGTAGTTGTTCCGGTATCCGGTGACTTGTCGTGTAGTCCTGAACACAACTACAGAGTTGATGTTACTTCCATTCGTCTCTTGAAGATGCTTCTTTGAAGACAGGCTAGCCAGCCTTATCGACGGTTTCCCAGTGGGGTGAGGAGAGTAGCGTAATGTGATGGTTTGAGCTGAGTAACAGGATGATCAAACTTAAATTTCCTTCGAAGATACTTTAAGTAGAACAGCCAATCAGCCGTACCAGTGATTGTCCTGAAGGTGAGTTTATCGTCTCTACCTCGTGTTGAGATTCAAAGTTGAAACCATTTTAAATGTGTAGCTGCCGCTTCACGCTTTTTCTGGTTCAGTGTGTTAATTTCTTAGCCCATCATTTATACCTTTTTGCTGGAAAGGGGTGGTTCCGGCTGGCTGACATGCTCCCTGGCCTCACTACAGGGCGTTGATTTGGCCTTTCTAGGGAGTTTTTCCTAGCCACCGTGCTTCTACACCTACATTGTTTGCTGTTTGGGGTTTTAGGCTGGGTTTCTGTACAGCACTTTGAGATATCAGCTGATGTACGAAGGGCTATATAAATACATTTGATTTGATTTGATTACTCACTGTCCAAAGTTATGGAAAACAATTATCTCTTGTCACTTCTCAAATCACATCCCTCAATTAACTTGTTATGGCTGGGGGGCAGTATTGAGTAGCTTGGATGAATAAGGTGCCCAGAGTAAACTGCCTGCCCAGAAGCTAAGATATGCATACTATTAGTAGATGTGGATAGAAAACACTGCAGTTTCTAAAACTGTTTGAATGATGTCTGTGAGTATAACAGAAATCATATGGCAGGCAAAAACCTGAGAAAAAATCCAACCAGGAAGTGGGAAATCTGAGGTTTGTAGTTTTTCAACACTTTGCCTATCCAAGATAGTTTAAATTTGGTCCGATTGCACTTCGTACGGCTTCCACCAGATGTCAACAGTTTTTAGAACCTTGTTTGAGGCTTCTACTGTGAAGGAGGAGAGAATGAGAGCTGTTTCAACCAAAGGTCTGGCAGAGTGCCATGAGCTCAAGTCTCGCGCGCCCGTGAGAGTTAGCTGCGTTCCATTGCATTTCTAAAGACAAACGAATTCTCCGGTTGAAACATTATTGAAGATGTATGTTAAAAACATCCTAAAGATGCTATACATCATTTGACATGTTTCTACTAACTGTAACAAAACTTTTTGACTTTTTTTTCCGTCTGGACCTAGTGCTCCGTCTGGACCTAGTGCTCCGTCTGGACCTAGTGCTCCGTCTGGACCTAGTGCTCCGTCTGGACCTAGTGCTCCGTCTGGACCTAGTGCTCTGTCTGGACCTAGTGCTCCGTCTGGACCTAGTGCTCGCGCCTCATGAATTTGGATTTGTGAACTAAACACGCGAACAAAAAGGAGGTATTTGGACATAAATTATGGACTTTATCGAACAAAACAAACATTTATTGTGGAACTGGGATTCCTGGGAGTGCATTCTGATGAAGATCATCAAAGGTAAGTGAATATTTATAATACTATTTCTGACTTCTGTTGACTCCACAACATGGCGGGTACCTGTATGGCTTGTTTTTGTGTCTGAGCGCCGTACTCAGATTATTGCATGGTTTGCTTTTTCCGTAAAGTCTTTTTGAAATCTGACACAGCGATTGCATTAAGGAGAAGTGGATCTATAATTCCATGTATAACACATTTTCATCAACATTTGTGATGAGTATTTCTGTAAATTGATGTGGCTCTCTGCAAAATCACCGGATGTTTTGGAAGCAAAACATTACTGAACAACGCGCCAATGTAAACTGGGATTTTTGATATAAATATGAACTTTATCTAACAAAACATAATTTATTGTGTAACATGAAGTCCTATGAGTGTCATCTGATGAAGATCATCAAAGGTTTGTGATTAATTTTATCTCTATTTCTTCTTTTTGTGACTCCTCTCTTTGGCTGGAAAAATGGCTGTGTTTTTCTGTGACTAGTTGCTGACCTAACACAATAGTTTGGTGTGCTTTCGTTGTAAAGTATTTTTGAAATCGGACACTGTGGTGGGATTAACAACAAGTTTATCTTTAAAATGGTGTAAAATACTTGTATGTTTGAGGAATTTTAATTATGAGGTTTCTGTTGTTTGAATTTGGCGCCCTGCACTTCCGCTGGCTGTTGTCATGTCGATCCCGTTAGCGGGATTTCAGCCGTAAGAAGTTAACAAATCACATCCCTCTCTTAGCAAATCACATCCTTCTCTTCCATAGTGTGGATCCTCCAGCTCTGTAGTTTGTTGACTTTCCAAGTTACAGCATTTCCTTTAGAACATTTTTAATGACATCACAAAATAGCAAACAAAATTACATTTGTGTTCTACAGACCTCGGACCATTCCCCACGTTCTACGTTCTAAATATTGTTCCAGTATTCACTTTTGAACGTGTTGACTTTCAGCGGTAAAAAGGTCTGTTGAGACAAACAACGTTCCTTTAGAGAATGTTGAGAGCACAGACTTGTGTCTTCTCCCTTGATATACAACAGGACATGAGTTGTTAATCCCCACTAGTTCGTTCTTTCCCCCCTCTACGGGTGAAAGGGGGTGTGATTTAAGTTAGTCATTGCAAACCTATTCTGACCTATTTCGATCTTCGTGGTCAGTCATGACAGTCCCTCTCTGGTGGGTTCAATCTTGGAAGGATTCTGCAAGTCGCAGAATTATTACACTTTTGTAAGAGAATGACCACGGGATGTCCTGGTTGTGGATCGTCCTGACAGGACATACTCCTGCTCTCTCTTTTTAAGGCAGCACATACCAGTACTAACCTGTACTAACTTGTAATACCCTATTTCAATGTTATCTCACGTGTTCTTAGACAAAGATAAAAATCGCAAACACATCAATCTGTCCTGTAATAGGAGGTTATATAGATTTCTGGAAGTGGTGTTGTCATATCAACAGAGGAGAGCAGGGCATCATGTACCCATATAAATATCTTGTTGGAGCTAAATGTAACTGAATTAAATTATTTGAATAGTTGCCACATGTTTCCTGATTTATACAGTATCTTCTATGACATAATCTCACCCCCACACACACACCCTCTCTCGCTAACACGCAAGCATGCACCTCCACCCCCACACACACCCTCCGAGCCCTAACTCAACCCTCTCTATCTCTCTCTCTCTCTCCTCTCCATAGAAAAGTGTGAAGGAGGGGATTCTATTGAAACAGACTAGTTCATTCCAGAGATGGAAAAGGAGGTTCTTCAAATTGAGAGGAAGGACACTTTACTATGCCAAAGACTCAAAGGTGACCCATATTTTACTATGCCAAAGACTCAAAGGTGACCCATATTTTACTATGCCAAAGACTCAAAGGTGACCCATATTTTACTATGCCAAAGACTCAAAGGTGACCCATATTTTACTATGCCAAAGACTCAAAGGTGACCCATATTTTACTATGCCAAAGACTCAAAGGTGACCCATACTTTACTATGCCAAAGACTCAAAGGTGACCCATACTTTACTATGCCAAAGGCTCAAAGGTGACCCATATTTTTGAAGAAGGTTTTTACTTGTAAATGGCTGTGATATGTGGTTGTTTTTACCTTAATTGAATTCCCTGACTAAGTTGCTCTGGATAAGTGTCTGCTCAATGGCTGAAATGTAAATGCGTTTGTATGACTTCCCTCTTCATTACATTGGCTTCGACGTGAACTTTTTATTACACTTTTTATTACAAAATTATAACTTTTTTTGTGTTTTTTTTTTCCAAGTCTCTGATATTTGACGAGGTGGACCTATCAGACGCCAGCGTGGCCGAGACCAGCACCAAGAACATCAACAACAGCTTTACGGTAACCATGACGACACACTACTTCCTCTACCGTAACCAAGACCACAGCTGCACTGCGACTATGATACTCTCTCCATTCTTGTATATTCTGCTAATCTATACTTTCTCTCTCTCAATTCAATTAAATGCAAGGGGCTTTATTGACATGGGAAACATATGTTTACATATTGCCAAAGCAAGTGAAATAGATAATAAACCAAAGTGAAATGAACAATTAAAAGTGAACAGTAAACATTACACTCACAGAAGTTCCAGAAGAATAAAGACATTTCAAATATCATATTATGTCTATATATAGTGTTGTAACAATGTATAAAAGGGAAAATAACTAAACATAATTATGGGTTGTATTTACAATGGTCTTGTTCTTCACTGGTTGACCTTTTCTTGTGGCAACAACAAATATTGCTGCTGTGATGGCACACTGTGGAATTTCACCCAGTAGATATGGGAGTTTATCAAAATTGGGTTTGTTTTAGATTTCTTTGTGGATCTGTGTAATCTGAGGGAAATATATGTCTCTAATATGGTCATACATTTGGGCAGGAGGTTAGGAAGTGTATCTCAGTTTCCACCTCATTTTGTGGGCAGTGAGCACATAGCCTGTCTTCTCTTGAGAGCCATGTCTGCCTTCGGCGGCCTTTCTCAATAGCAAGGCTATGCTCACTGAGTCTGTACATAGTCAAAGCTTTCCTTAAGTTTGTCAGTCACAGTGGTCAGTGATTCTGCTTCTGTTTATTCTCTGTTTAGGGCCAAATAGCATTCTAGTTTGCTCTGTTTTTTTGTGAAATATTTCCTGTGTGTCAAGTAATTATCTTTTTGTTTTCTCATGATTTGACTGGGTCTAATTGTGCTGCTGTCCTGGGGCTCTGTGGGGTCTGTTTGTGTTTGTGAACAGAGCCCCAGGACCAGCTTGCTTAGGGGACTCTTCTCTAGGTTCATCTGTAGGTGATAGCTTTGTTATGGAAGGTTTGGGAATCGCTTCCTTTTAGGTGGTTGTAGAATTTAACGTCTCTTTTCTGGGTTTTGATACTTAGCGGGAATCTGCCTAATTCTGCTCTGCATGCATTATTTGGTGTTGTACGAGGAGGATATTTTTGCAGAATTCTGAATGCAGTCTCAGTTTGGCCTTTGCCCCATTTTGTGAATTCTTCGTTGGTGAGTGAACCCCAGACCTCACAACCAAAAAGGGCAATAGGTTCTATATCTGATTCAAGTATTTTTAGCCAGATCCTAATTGGTATGTCAAATTTTATGTTCCTTTTGATGGCATAGAAGGCCCTTCTTGCCTTGTCTCTCAGATCGTTCATAGCTTTGTGGAAGTTACCTGTGGCTCTGATGTTTAGGTCGAGGTATATATAGTTTTTTGTGTGCTCTAGAGCTGTCAGGGCCCATGGTCTGTCAGGGCCCATGGTCTGTCAGGGCCCAGGTCTGTCAGGGCCCATGGTCTGACAGAATCTGTGCAGAAGATCTAGGTGCTGCTGTAGGCCCTCCTTGGTTGGGGACAGAAGCACCAGATCATCAGCAAACAGTAGACAAATGACTTCAGATTCTAGAAGGGTGAGGCCAGGTGCTGCAGACTGTTCTAGTGCCCTTTGCCTTTGTTTTGGTTTGTTTGTTTGTCAATTAGGATGTGCAGGGTGAATACGTGGTCTGTTGTACGGTAATTTGGTAAAAAGACAATTTGACATTTGCTCAGTACATTGTTTTCACTGAGGAAATGTAGTCTGCTGTTAATGATAATGCAGAGGATTTTCCTTAGGTTGCTGTTGACACATATCCCACGGTAGTTATTCACTCTCAATTCAATTCAAGGGGCTTTATAACTCTCTTTTGTGGCTCTCTTCTTTTTTTTAAAACTCTTTTTGGCTCTCTCTCTCTTTCCAGGTGATCACTCCGTTCAGGAAGCTGATGCTATGTGCAGAGAGCAGGAAGGAGATGGAGGATTGGATTGGTGCTCTGAAGTCTGTACAGAAATGGGAGACTTACGAGGTAAACTTTTCTAACCTCCATCCTCTCTACCCTCCATCCTCTATCCCTCCTCCCCTCTATCCCTCCATCCCTCTTCCCCTCTATCCCCCATCCCTCTGTCCCTCCTCCCCTCTATCCCTCCATCTCTCTATCCCTCCATCTCTCTACCCTCTATCCCTCCATCCTCTCCATCCCTCCATCCTCTCTATCTCTCCCTCCATCCTTTTATCTCTCTTCCCCTCCATCCTCTCTATTCCTCCATCTTCTCTATCCCTCTATCCTCGCCATCCTTTC
Organism: Oncorhynchus nerka; assembly: GCF_034236695.1. Classification (NCBI taxonomy): domain Eukaryota; kingdom Metazoa; phylum Chordata; class Actinopteri; order Salmoniformes; family Salmonidae; genus Oncorhynchus; species Oncorhynchus nerka. The sequence continues at coordinate 14,761,356 of NC_088407.1, forward strand.
CATCCTTTCATTGATTCTCTCTTTTCACCTGTTGGCCTCCCATCCTTCTAAAAGGGACATCTTTAGGTATGATGTTTATTTAACATTGGTGATAACAATTAGCTGTGCAACTATAGATCCTGGTTCACAGCCCGGCTGCGACTGGGAGACCCATGGGGCGGCGCACAATTGGCCCAGAGTCGCCCGAGTTAGTGGAGGGTTTGGCTGGCAGGGATTTCCTTGTCCCATGGTGCTCTAGCAACTCCTGTGGTGGGCCGGGTGTAGTGCACGCTGACACGGTCGCCAGGTGCACGCTGACACGGTCGCCAGGTGCACGGTGTTTCCCCCGGAACATTGGTGTGGCTAGCTTCCGGGTTAAGCGGGCATTGTGTCAAGAAGCAGTGTTTCTGATGACGCAGGGCTCTGGACCTTTGCCTCTCCTGAGCGTACGGGAGTTGCAGCGATGAGACAAGACTGTAACTACCAATTGGATACCACAAAATTGGGGAGAAAAAGGGGTAAAACAATTACATTAAAAAACAATGTATTATTGTCTGAGGACACTAAAGTATCTCTCTCTCTCTCTCTCTCTCTCTCTCTCTCTCTCTAGACCAGTCTATTTAATATGGAACATTTCTCTGGGATGCATAACTGGTATGCCTGTTCCCACGCCAGACCCACCTTCTGTAACGTCTGCAGAGAGGCCCTCTCCGGAGTCACCTCACATGGACTGTCCTGTGAAGGTACACACCCCCTCCCCCACACACGACTTTACGTTCACAGACGCAATGGATCAAGTTAAAGCTCCACTTGATGTTTCTCTGTGCATCTTTACAGACATTGTGGCATATTTACAGACATTGAGGCATCTTGGCATCTTTACAGACATTGTGGCATCTTTACAGACATTGAGGCATCTTGGCATCTTTACAGACATTGTGGCATCTTGGCATCTTTACAGACATTGTGGCATCTTTACAGACATTGTGGCATCTTTACAGACATTGTGGCATCTTGGCATCTATACAGACATTGTGGCATCTTTACAGACATTGTGGCATCTTTACAGACATTGTGGCATCTTGGCATCTTTACAGACATTGTGGCATCTTTACAGACATTGTGGCATCTTTACAGACATTGTGGCATCTTTACAGACATTGAGGCATCTTGGCATCTTTACAGACATTGTGGCATCTTTACAGACATTGTGGCATCTTGGCATCTTTACAGACATTGTGGCATCTTGTTACTGTTTTGTTAGACTGGTTTGTCGATCTCTAAACAGATACTATTCTCTCTCACACCAGTGTGTAAGTTCAAGGCCCATAAGCGCTGTGCGGTGCGCTCCACCAACACCTGTAAATGGACCACGCTGGCCTCCATAGGAAATGACATCATGGAGGATGAGGATGGGGTGGGTAATGTAGTTCTCTTAGTTATAACCCAAATCCTTAAGTTGTTTTCCTCAAAAGTTGAGATTCTAATCCTTCTGTTGTGTAGATCCACCTATTTGCCTCAAATAAAACAAATCTGATATTCCTTAATTAAATATCTCTCTGTGTTCCCTGTAGGTACAGTACATTCTGAAAGTATTCAGACCCCTTGACTTTTTCCACATTTTGTTACGTTACAGCCTTATTCTAAAATCGATTTTTATCCTCATCAATCTACACACAATACCCCATAATGACAATTCAAAAACAGGTTTTTAGAAATGTTTGCAAATTTATTACAAATATAAAACTGAAATATTACTTTTACATAAGATCCTTTACTCAGTATTTTGTTGAAATACCTTTGGCATCGATTACAGCCTCAAGTCTTCTTGGGTATGAAGCTACAAGCTTGGCACACCTGTATTTGTGGAGTTTCTCCCATTCTTCTCTGCAGATCCTCTCAAGCTCTGTCAGGTTGGATGGGGAGCGTCGCTGCACAGCTATTTTCAGGTCTCTCCAGAGATGTTCAATTGGGTTAAAGTCCCGCTTCTGGCTGGGCCACTCAAGGACATTCAGAGACTTGTCCAGAAGCCACTCCTGGCTGTGTGCTTAGGGTCGTTGTTCTGTTGGAAGGTGAACCTTTGCCCCAGTCTGAGGTCCTGAACCCTCTGGAGCAGGTTTTCATCAAGGATCTCCCTGTACTTTGTGCCATTCATCTTTCCCTTGATCCTGACTTGTCTCCAAGTCCCTGCCACTGAAAAACATCCCCACAGCATGATGCTGTCACCACCATGCTTCACCGTAGGGATGGTCGCAGGTTTCCTCCAGACGTAATGCTTGGCATTCAGGACAAAGAGTTGTTTCATCAGACCAGGGTGGGCTGTCATGTGCCTTTTACTGAGTAGTGGCTTCCGTCTGGCCACTCTACCATAAAGGCCTGATTGGTGGAGTGCTGCAGAGATGGTTGTTCTTCTGGAAGGTTCTCCCTTCTCCACAGAGAAACTCTGGAGCTCTGTCAGAGTGACCATCAGGTTCATGGTCACCTCCCTGATCAAGGTCCTTCTGCCCCGATTGCTCAGTTTGGCCGGGCGGCCAGCTCTAGGAAGAGTCTTGGTGCTTCTAAACTTCTTCCATTTAATAATTTTTGGGTACCCTTCCCCAGATCAGTACTGTGACATAAGTCTCGGAGCTCTATAGACAGTTCTTGTGACCTCATGGCTTGGTTTTTGCTCTGACATGCACTGTCAACAGTGGGACCTTATATAGACAGGTGTGTGCCTTTCCAAATCATGTCCAATCAATTGAATTTACCACAGGTGGACTCCAATCAAGTTGTAGAAACATCTCAAGGATGGTCAATGGAAACATGATGCATCTGAGCTCAATTTCGAGTTTCATAGAAAAGGGTTTCTGCTTTATTATAAATGTTTAATTTGAAGACATTTCTAAAAACCTGTTTTCGCTTTGTCATTATGGGGTATTGTGACGTCATTATGGGGTATTGTGACGTCATTATGGGGTATTGTGACGTCATTATGGGGTATTGTGACGTCATTATGGGGTATTGTGACGTCATTATGGGGTATTGTGATGTCATTATGGGGTATTGTGACGTCATTATGGGGTATTGTGACGTCATTATGGGGTATTATGGTGTTCATTAGGGGTATTGATCATTATGGGGTATTGTGACGTCATTATTTTTATTATGGGGTATTGTGACGTCATTATGGGGTATTGTGACGTCATTATAAGATTGATGGCAAGTCAGTCAGTCAGTGCTAAATGTGTGTGGTGTTTAATCACCCTTCATCCCCCTCTACCCACCCTCCCGTCCAATCCTCCTCTCTCATCCCCCCCCAGGTGTCCATGCCTCACCAGTGGTTAGAAGGGAACCTGCCGGTCAGTGCTAAGTGTGTGGTGTGTGATCGGAACTGTGGCAGTGTCAGGAGACTGCAGGACTGGAGGTGTCTATGGTGCACAGCTATTGTGAGTAGACACACACACACACACACACACACACACACACATAGAGACACACACAGTAGCGGATAATCACTCGTCAAGCAAAAAAAACCTCTCCTTCAGAATCTCTGGTCTCCATAGTGATTCTGTAGGTCTTAAAAATCACTGTCTACGTCTTAAATAGCACCCTATTCCCTACATAGTGCACTAATTTAGACCAGGCTAGTGCACCCTATTCCCTATATAGTGCACTACTTTAGACCAGGCTAGTGCACCCTATTCCCTATATAGTGCACTAATTTAGACCAGGCTAGTGCACCCTATTCCCTATATAGTGCACTACTTTAGACCAGGCTAGTGCACCCTATTCCCTATATAGTGCACTACTTTAGACCAGGCTAGTGCACCCTATTCCCTATATAGTGCACTAATTTTGACCAGGCTAGTGCACCCTATTCCCTATATAGTGCACTAGTTTAGACCAGGCTAGTGCACCCTATTCCCTATATAGTGCACTACTTTAGACCAGGGTAGTGCACCCTATTCCCTATATAGTGCACTAGTTTAGACCAGGGTAGTGCACCCTATTCCCTAGATATTATCCCCTATAGGGTGCACTATTTGGCAGTGGTGGAAAAAGTACCTAATTGTCATACTTGAGTAAAAGTACCTCATTGTCATACTTGAGTAAAAAGTACCTAATTGTCATACTTGAGTAAAAGTACCTCATTGTCATACTGGAGTAAAAGTACCTCATTGTCATACTTGAGTAAAAGTACCTCATTGTCATACTTGAGTAAAAGTACCTCATTGTCATACTGAAGTAAAAGTACCTCATTGTCATACTGGAGTAAAAGTACCTCATTGTCATACTTGAGTAAAAGTACCTCATTGTCATACTTGAGTAAAAGTACCTCATTGTCATACTTGAGTAAAAGTACCTCATTGTCATACTTGAGTAAAAGTACCTCATTGTCATACTGGAGTAAAAGTACCTCATTGTCATACTTGAGTAAAAGTACCTCATTGTCATACTTGAGTAAAAGTACCTCATTGTCATACTTGAGTCAACTTGAGTAAAAGTACCTCATTGTCATACTTGAGTAAAAGTACCTCATTGTCATACTTGAGTAAAAGTACCTCATTGTCATACTTGAGTAAAAGTACCTCATTGTCATACTTGAGTAAAAGTACCTCATTGTCATACTTGAGTAAAAGTACCTCATTGTCATACTTGAGTAAAAGTACCTCATTGTCATACTTGAGTAAAAGTACCTCATTGTCATACTTGAGTAAAAGTGAAAGTCACCCGGTAAAATACTACTTGAGTAAAAGTGAAAGTCACCCGGTAAAATACTACTTGAGTAAAAGTGAAAGTCACCCGGTAAAATACTACTTGAGTAAAAGTGAAAGTCACCCGGTAAAATACAAAACATCTAAAAGTATTTGGTTTTAAATATTCTTAAGTATCAAATGTAAATGTAATTGCTAAAATGTACAAGTAGAAATGATTTTTTTTAAATCCTTATATTAAAGGGAAAGGAGGATACTTAGTCAGTTGTCCAACTGAATTCATTCAACTGAAATGTCTCTTCAGCATTTAATCCAACCGCTCTGAATCACAGAGGGGGGGGGCTGCCTTAATCGACATCCACGTCTTCAGGGAACAGTGGGTTAACAGACGGCCACATTTTCTAGTTTTTATTTATTTGCGGATAGTCAGGCTCCAAATCACAGACACCTTTACAAATGCAGCATGTGTTTAGTGAGTCTGCCAGATCAGAGGTAGTAGGGATGACCAGGGATGTTCTCTGTTTAGTGAGTCCGCCAGATCAGATGTAGTAGGGACCAGGGATGTTCTCTGTTTGGTGAGTCTGTCAGAACAGAGACAGTAGGGATGACCAGGGATGTTCTCTGTTTAGTGAGTCTGTCAGAACAGAGACAGTAGGGATGACCAGGGATGTTCTCTGTTTAGTGAGTCCTCCAGATCAGAGGTAGTAGGGATGACCAGGGATGTTCTCTGTTTAGTGAGTCCTCCAGATCAGAGGCAGTAGGGACCAGGGATGTTCTCTGTTTAGTGAGTCCTCCAGATCAGATGTAGTAGGGACCAGGGATGTTCTCTGTTTAGTGAGTCCTCCAGATCAGAGGTAGTAGGGATGACCAGGGATGTTCTCTGTTTAGTGAGTCCTCCAGATCAGATGTGGTAGGGACCAGGGATGTTCTCTGTTTAGTGAGTCCTCCAGATCAGAGGTAGTAGGGATGACCAGGGATGTTCTCTGTTTAGTGAGTCCGCCAGATCAGAGGTAGTAGGGATGACCAGGGATGTTCTCTGTTTAGTGAGTCCTCCAGATCAGAGGTAGTAGGGACCAGGGATGTTCTCTGTTTAGTGAGTCTGCCAGATCAGAGGTAGTAGGGACCAGGGATGTTTGAATTTGTCCATTCCCTGTCCTGCTAAGCATTCAAAATGTAACGAGTATTTTTGGGTGTCAACAGAAATGTAAGGAGTAAAAAGTACATTATTTTCTTTAGGAATGTAGTGGAATAAAAGTATAAGTAGTCAAAAATATAAATACCCCAAAAAACGACTTAAGTAGTACTTTAAAATATTTTTACTTAAGTACTTTACACCACTATATTTGGGACGCACATTGGATCCCACTGTTTTGACCATCTAAATACCATCGTGTGTGTGTGTGTGTGTGTGTGTGTGTGTGTGTGTGTGTGTGTGTGTGTGTACAGGTCCACAGCAGCTGTAAAGAGCAGATGGGAAAGGTGTGTCCTCTGGGTCAGTGTCGCGTCTCAATCATCCCTCCTACAGCCCTCAACAGTATCAACTCTGACGGTGAGACAAACAAACACACACACCACTTATCATTTTCTCGAAGGTCACCTCTCCCTCCAGAGGTCAAAGGTACATAGGGAATAGGGTGCCATTTGGGACGCCTCTAAGACCCCAATCTAAACCTGTATCGTTTGGTTCATCTTTCTCTCCAGGCTTCTGGAAGGCCACCTCTCCCTCCTGCACCTCTCCTCTCCTGGTCCTCTGTAACTCTAAGAGTGGAGACAACCAAGGAGTTAAGTTCCTGAGGAAGTTTAAACAGCTCCTCAACCCTGCACAGGTCTTTGACTTAATGAATGGAGGGCCTCAGCTGGGGTAAGAGTTATATGTCTTGGTTTTATGTCTTTGGTGATTATCTTGGTTATTCATCATCTTTGGCTTTATACAATATGTGATGTTTGAATATCTTTGATTTCATATCATCTTTGACTATGAGAGGTCCTCCACTGATCCCTTGTCTCTCCCTCTGTAGTCTGCGTGTGTTCCAGAAGTTTGCCACGTTTCGTATCTTGGTGTGCGGAGGAGATGGCAGTGTTGGTTGGGTGCTGTCTGCACTGGACAAACTAAACCTGCACAAACAGGTAGGACTGAGAGAGAGAGAGAGAGACATGGAGAGAGAAATACAATGTGGAGAGACATAATGTAGAGACATAATGTAATGTTTACTGTTCATTTTCATTGTTTAATTCACTTTTGTATATTATCTACTTCACTTGCTTTGGCAATGTTAACACATGTTTCCCATGTCAATAAAGCCCCTTGGATTGAATTGAGAGATACAGAGAGAGAGATTCTGACCTGTACCAGTAACAGTCTTTTCAAATGTTTGTGTGTATCTATCTTTATTTGTCCTGTGTGTTGTCCCTCTCTCTCTCTCCCTCTCTCTCTCTCTCCCTCCCTCTCCCTCTCTCCCCCTCCCTCCCTCTCCTCTCTCCAGTGCCAGCTAGGTGTGCTCCCCCTGGGGACAGGTAATGACCTAGCCAGGGTGCTGGGCTGGGGAGCGCTGTGTGACGATGACACTCAGCTGCTACAGATCGTAGAGAAGCTGGAGAGAGCCACCACCAAGATGCTGGACAGGTAAGCCAGGGTGCTGGGCTGGGGAGCGCTGTGTGACGATGACACTCAGCTGCTACAGATCGTAGAGAAGCTGGAGAGAGCCACCACCAAGATGCTGGACAGGTAAGCCAGGGAACAGGCCTCTCGACCTCAATTGACGGATGAACGAATACCTGTATTACCCCGAAGGGGGATGAAAACCAGGTATTTACACAGGCAGTTATGAAAAGGTATTTTTATTTCTACAACTAGGGAATAAAAGGTATTTTTATTTCTACAACTAGGGAATAAAAGGTATTTTTATTTCTACAACTAGGGAATAAAAGGTATTTTTATTTCTACAACTAGGGAATAAAAGGTATTTTTATTTCTACAACTAGGGAATAAAAGGTATTTTTATTTCTACAACTAGGGAATAAAAGGTATTTTTATTTCTACAACTAGGGAATAAAAGGTATTTTTATTTCTACAACTAGGGAATAAAAGGTATTTTTATTTATACAACTAGGGAATAAAAGGTATTTTTATTTATACAACTAGGGAATAAAAGGTATCTTGAAGATATGAACGAAGTGGGGCAGGATACTGAGTTGGTGAATCTACAGAATTCTATCCTGTATCTGTCTTCAGGACTGGATCAGTCATTTCCTGCATGATCCCCTTCACATGGTTATTATCACCATAGTGAAGGATTTAATTCACACACACACACACAACACTTACATACACAACACTTCTTATGGAAGACTGAAGGATTACATTGATATGTTCTCTGAGATATAATGAGGTCACTGTGTTGAGTCAGATTAACTGTCAATGTCTGCGATTTGCTGTTGATTTCCTGGCATTTGACGTGTGTGTGTGTGTGTGTGTGTGTGTGTGTGTGTGTGTTCGTTCTCAGGTGGAGTGTGATGACATACGAGCTTCCCACCAAACACTGTCCAATGGTGAAGGAAGACTATTTTAGTCCCGACTCACCCTTACAGGTACTATAGGGCTCCAGGTTTGAGCCAAAAAGACGCCGCAGTTTCTCAAAATAAACAGGCTTTATCACACAACTGGTAATTTCTCCTTGAGCCAAAATGACACGCAGTTTCTCAAAATATGTAGGTTTTATCACGCAACTGGTTGTTTCTCTCTGAGCCGAAATGACACCTCAGTTTCTCAAAATACACAGACTTTACTATGAAACTGGTTGTTCCTCTCTCCTCAGGTCCACATCACTCAGTATGCAGACTCTGTGGCCTCCCACCTCACCAAAATCCTGGACTCGGACAAACCCACTGATGTCATATCCTCTGCCAAGTACGTGCACTGCATGCTGGGCTGCGGGGTGGTTCGGGAGGGAGGGAGAGGGATGGAGAGAGGGAGGGAGCGATCATGTCTTAATATCCTGGGGATGTCTGGAATGAAGGAGGAGGGAGTAAAGGAGAGAGAGGGAGGAGAGTATCTTTGAAGAGGGGGGGAAGGGAGAGGGAGAGAGGAAGGGAGAGGAGAGAGGGAAGAAGAGGTAGAGTACCCCTGAAGATGGAGGGAGTGGGGAAGGGAGAGAGAGGGAGGGAGGGAGAGGTAGAGTACCCCTGAAGGGGTAGGGAGAGGAGGGAGAGGAAAGAGAGAGGGAGAGGTAGAGTATCTCTGATAATACTGGGGAAGGGAGAGGTAGAGTATCTGATGAGGGAGGGAGAGGTAGAGTATATCTGATGAGTGAGGAAGGGAGAGGAAAGAGGGAGGGAGAGGTAGAGTATCTCTGATAATACTGGGGAAGGGAGAGGTAGAGTATCTGATGAGGGAGGGAGAGGTAGAGTATATCTGATGAGTGAGGAAGGGAGAGGAAAGAGGGAGGGAGAGGTAGAGTATCTCTGATAATACTGGGGAAGGGAGAAGTAGAGTATCTCTGATGAGGGAGTGGGGAAGGGAGAGGTAGAGTATCTCTGATGGGAGAGGTAGAGTATCTCTGATGGGAGAGGTAGAGTATCTCTGATGGGAGAGGTAGAGTATCTCTGATGGGAGAGGGAGAGTATCTCTGATGAGAGAGGGAGAGTATCTCTGATGAGAGAGGGAGAGTATCTCTGATGAGAGAGGGAGAGTATCTCTGATGAGAGAGGGAGAGTATCTCTGATGAGAGAGGGAGAGTATCTCTGATGAGAGAGGGAGAGGTAGAGTATCTCTGATGAGGGAGGGAGAGGTAGAGTATCTCTGATGCGGGAGGGAGAGGTAGAGTATCTCTGAGAGTGGTAGAGTATCTCTGATGAGGGAGGGAGGGAGTGAGGAAGGGAGAGGAGAGAGTATCTCTGATGAGAGAGGGAGAGGTAGAGTATCTCTGAGAGTGGTAGAGTATCTCTGATGAGGGAGTGAGGAAGGTAGAGGAGAGAGCGAGGATGTCTGTATTGATTCATCTCACTGTTCAGTCCCTGTGCCAGCTGGGTTACACAAGACTTAACACTACTTAGGAGACATCATCAGTGGATTAGGGTACAGACACTACTTAGGAGACATCATCAGTGGATTAGGGTACAGACACTACTTAGGAGACATCATCAGTGCATTAGGGTACAGACACTACTTAGGAGACATCATCAGTGGATTAGGGTACAGACACTACTTAGGGAACCTTATTAGAGCTGTAGAGTGCACTACTTAGGGGGACTTTTGAAGTGCAATAGGCTCCAGACACTCCTTAGTGCTGACATCATCAGTGCTGACATCATCAGTGCAATAGGCTCCAGACACTCCTTAGTGCTGACATCATCAGTGCTGACATCATCAGTGCAATAGGCTCCAGACACTACTTAGTGCTGACATCATCAGTGCTGACATCATCAGTGCTGACATCATCAGTGTAATAGGCTCCAGACACTCCTTAGTGCTGACATCATCAGTGCTGACATCATCAGTGCTGACATCATCAGTGCTGACATCATCAGTGTAATAGGCTCCAGACACTCCTTAGTGCTGACATCATCAGTGCTGACATCATCAGTGCTGTCATCATCAGTGCTGACATCATCAGTGCTGACATCATCAGTGCAATAGGCTCCAGACACTCCTTAGTGCTGACATCATCAGTGCTGACATCATCAGTGCTGACATCATCAGTGCAATAGGCTCCAGACACTACTTAGTGCTGACATCATCAGTGCTGACATCATCAGTGTAATAGGCTCCAGACACTCCTTAGTGCTGACATCATCAGTGCTGACATCATCAGTGCATTAGGCTCCAGACACTCCTTAGTGCTGACATCATCAGTGCTGACATCATCAGTGTAATAGGCTCCAGACACTCCTTAGTGCTGACATCATCAGTGCTGACATCATCAGTGTAATAGGCTCCAGACACTCCTTAGTGCTGACATCATCAGTGTAATAGGCTCCAGACACTCCTTAGTGCTGACATCATCAGTGTAATAGGCTCCAGACACTCCTTAGTGCTGACATCATCAGTGTAATAGGCTCCAGACACTCCTTAGTGCTGACATCATCAGTGTAATAGGCTCCAGACACTCCTTAGTGCTGACATCATCAGTGCTGACATCATCAGTGAACCTCTCCTGATTCTGCCTCCTCAACCCTCCTCTCCTCCCTTTCTGCATCCTTTGACTCTCTATGTCCCCTATCCTCCAGGCCGGCTTGGTCCTCCCCTCCCGCTCCGTGGCTCGACGACTCATTGCGAGCTCACAGAACAGGGCTCCGGGCAGCCGAGCGGAAATGGAGGAAAACTCGCCTCCCTGCGGACCTGGCATCCTTTCACTCCCTCCTCTCTACATTTTCCTCCTCTGTCTCTGCTGCTAAAGCCACTTTCTACCACTCTAAATTCCAAGCATCTGCCTCTAACCCTAGGAAGCTCTTTGCCACCTTCTCCTCCCTCTTGAATCCTCCTCCCCCTCCCCCTCCTCCCTCTCTGCAGATGACTTCGTCAACCATTTTGAAAAGAAGGTCGACGACATCCGATCCTCGTTTGCTAAGTCAAACGACACCGCTGGTTCTGCTCACACTGCCCTACCCTGTGCTCTGACCTCTTTCTCCCCTCTCTCTCCAGATGACATCTCGCGTCTTGTGACGGCCGGCCGCCCAACAACCTGCCCGCTTGACCCTATCCCCTCCTCTCTTCTCCAGACCATCTCCGGTGACCTTCTCCCTTACCTCACCTCGCTCATCAACTCATCCCTGACCGCTGGCTACGTCCCTCCTGTCTTCAAGAGAGCGAGAGTTGCACCCCTTCTGAAAAACCTACACTCGATCCCTCCGATGTCAACAACTACAGACCAGTATCCCTTCTTTCTTTTCTCTCAAAACTCTTGAACGTGCCGTCCTTGGCCAGCTCTCCCGCTATTTCTCTCAGAATGACCTTCTTGATCCAAATCAGTCAGGTTTCAAGACTAGTCATTCAACTGAGACTGCTCTTCTCTGTATCACGGAGGCGCTCCGCACTGCTAAAGCTAACTCTCTCTCCTCTGCTCTCATCCTTCTAGACCTATCGGCTGCCTTCGATACTGTGAACCATCAGATCCTCCTCTCCACCCTCTCCGAGTTGGGCATCTCCGGCGCGGCCCACGCTTGGATTGCGTCCTACCTGACAGGTCGCTCCTACCAGGTGGCGTGGCGAGAATCCGTCTCCCTCACCACGTGCTCTCACCACTGGTGTCCCCAGGGCTCTGTTCTAGGCCCTCTCCTATTCTCGCTATACAGCAAGTCACTTGGCTCTGTCATAACCTCACATGGTCTCTCCTATCATTGCTATGCAGACGACACACAATTAATCTTCTCCTTTCCCCCTTCTGACGACCAGGTGGCGAATCGCATCTCTGCATGTCTGGCAGACATATCAGTGTGGATGACGGATCATCACCTCAAGCTGAACCTCGGCAAGACGGAGCTGCTCTTCCTCCCGGGGAAGGACTGCCCGTTCCATGATCTCGCCATCACAGTTGACAACTCCATTCTGTCCTCGTCCCAGAGCGCTAAGAACCTTGGCGTGATCCTGGACAACACCCTGTCGTTCTCAAATAACATCAAGGTGGTGGCCCGTTCCTGTAGGTTCATGCTCTACAACATCCGCAGAGTACGACCCTGCCTCACACAGGAAGCGGCGCAGGTCCTAATCCAGGCACTTGTCATCTCCCGTCTGGATTACTGCAACTCGCTGTTGGCTGGGCTCCCTGCCTGTGCCATTAAACCCCTACAACTCATCCAGAACGCCGCAGCCCGTCTGGTGTTCAACCTTCCCAAGTTCTCTCACGTCACCCCGCTCCTCCGCTCTCTCCACTGGCTTCCAGTTGAAGCTCGCATCCGCTACAAGACCATGGTGCTTGCCTCACGGAGCTGTGAGGGGAACGGCACCTCAGTACCTCCAGGCTCTGATCAGGCCCTACACCCAAACAAGGGCACTGCGTTCATCCACCTCTGGCCTGCTCGCCTCCCTACCACTGAGGAAGTACAGTTCCCGCTCAGCCCAGTCAAAACTGTTCGCTGCTCTGGCCCCCCAATGGTGGAACAAACTCCCTCACGACGCCAGGACAGCGGAGTCAATCACCACCTTCCGGAGACACCTGAAACCCCACCTCTTTAAGGAATACCTAGGATAGGATAAAGTAATCCTTCTCCCCCTCCCTCCCCCCCCTTAAAAGACCTAGATGCACTATTGTAAAGTGGCTGTTCCACTGGATGTCATAAGGTGAAAGCACCAATTTGTAAGTCGCTCTGGATAAGAGCGTCTGCTAAATGACTTAAATGTAAATGTAAATCAGTGCAATAGGCTCCAGACACTCCTTAGTGCTGACATCATCAGTGCTGACATCATCAGTGTAATAGGCTCCAGACACTCCTTAGTGCTGACATCATCAGTGTAATAGGCTCCAGACACTCCTTAGTGCTGACATCATCAGTGCTGACATCATCAGTGTAATAGGCTCCAGACACTCCTTAGTGCTGACATCATCAGTGCTGACATCAGTGCTGACATCATCAGTGCTGACATCATCAGTGCAATAGGGTCTGTCGGCTCTGTACTTCTATCAAATGTGTCTCTCTCTCCCCTGAAAGGTGAAGTAGGGTTTAAAAATGAATGTTCATGCAGTAGATAATACAGGAATGGAGAAATATGTTTCACACTGGTATCACTACCTCTCTCTCTCTCTCCTCTCATCCACTCTCTCTCTCCTCTCATCCATTCTCTCTCTCCTCTCATCCATTCTCTCTCTCCTCCCATCCACTCTCT
>NC_088407.1:14779849-14824849 GCF_034236695.1 Oncorhynchus nerka
CAGAGAAATGTGTACTGAACAATTACTTTGGGATCGGTCTGGATGCTAAGATCTCCCTGGAGTTTAACAACAAGAGAGATGAACATCCCAAGAAATGCAGGTACTGCCTGCATGCTCATGAACACATAAGCATTCAAGTTGAAATGTAACATTCTGTGTGCAGTTGTTGATATTTTTTATGTTGATATTTTGAGTCTCCTCCTTCTCTTTCTATCCTCCTTCTGTGTCTCTCTCTGTGTCTCTCTCTGTGTCTCTCTCTGTGTCTCTCTCTGTGTGTCTCTCTGTGTCTCTCTGTGTCTCTCTCTGTCTCTCTCTGTGTCTCTCTCTGTGTCTCTCTCTGTGTCTCTCTGTGTCTCTCTCTGTGTCTCTCTCTGTGTGTCTCTCTCTGTGTCTCTCTCTGTGTGTCTCTCTCTGTGTCTCTCTCTGTGTGTCTCTCTGTGTCTCTCTCTGTGTCTCTCTCTGTGTGTCTCTCTGTGTCTCTCTCTGTGTGTCTCTCTGTGTCTCTCTCTGTGTCTCTCTCTGTGTCTCTCTGTGTCTCTCTCTGTGTCTCTCTCTGTGTGTCTCTCTCTGTGTGTCTCTCTGTGTCTCTCTCTGTGTGTCTCTCTGTGTCTCTCTCTGTGTGTCTCTGTGTCTCTCTCTGTGTCTCTCTCTGTGTGTCTCTCTCTGTGTCTCTCTCTGTGTCTCTCTGTGTCTCTCTCTGTGTCTCTCTCTGTGTTTCTCTCTGTGTCTCTCTCTCTGTGTCTCTCTCTCTGTGTCTCTCTCTGTGTCTCTCTCTCTGTGTCTCTCTCTGTCTCTGTCTCTCTGTCTTTCTGCAGTAGTCGTACTAAGAACAAGTTGTGGTATGGGGTAATGGGAACCAAGGAGCTGGTGCATAAGACGTATAAGAACCTGGAGCAACGGGTACTGTTGGAGGTAAGGTCAGAGACACGGGTAGTGTTGGAGGTAAGGTCACAGACACGGGTAGTGTTGGAGGTAAGGTCACAGACACGGGTAGTGTTGGAGGTAAGGTCACAGACACGGGTAGTGTTGGAGGTAAGGTCAGAGACACGGGTAGTGTTGGAGGTAAGGTCACAGACACGGGTAGTGTTGGAGGTAAGGTCACAGACACGGGTAGTGTTGGAGGTAAGGTCACAGACACGGGTAGTGTTGGAGGTAAGGTCACAGACACGGGTAGTGTTGGAGGTAAGGTCAGAGACACGGGTAGTGTTGGAGGTGATAGACAGTGATAGACAGTAACATGTTGTTTAGTGGATCAGAATCATCCTACCGTTGACTCTGACTTCACTCTCTCTCTCTCCTTTTTCACTCTCTCTCTCTTTTCTCCCTCTCTTTCTCCTCCTCTCTCTTTTCTCCCTCTCTCTCTCTTTTCTCCCTCTCTTCTTCTTTCTCTCTCCTTTCTCCCTCTCTTTCTCTCTCTCTCTCCTTTCTCCCTCTCTTCCTCTCTCTCTCTCCTTTCTCCCTCTCTTCCTCTTTCTCTCTCTTTGTCTCTCTCTTTCTCATTTCTCTCTCTTTTCTCCCTCCCTTTCTCTCTCTCTCTCTCTTTTCTCCCTCTCTTCTTCTTTCTCTCTCTCTTTTCTCCCTCTCTTCTTCTTTCTCTCTCTCCTTTCTCCCTCTCTTTCTCTCTCTCTCTCCCTCTCTCTCTCTCTCCTTTCTCCCTCTCTTCCTCTTTCTCTCTCTGTCTCTCTCTCTCTCTTTTCTCCCTCTCTTTCTCTCTCTCTCCTTTTTCTCTCTTTCTCTCTCTCTCTCTCCAGTGTGATGGTGTCTCTATATGTCTGCCCAGTCTTCAGGGACTAGCTGTTCTCAACATCTCCAGCTATGCAGGAGGAATCAACTTCTGGGGTGGCACCAAAGAGGACAGCGTTAGTATTTCTCTGTTTACATTTAGACACAGTCTTATTCATTATTGAATTGAATTGTTGACAATGATGTTGAATGTGCGTTTGATCTCAGATTTCCTCACACTGGAAAACATGAATCAAAACTCTTGTTTCCAAAGTGGTCCTCGATGGCATTCCGTGTCAGAATAGAATGTTAATCCTGTATGTGTTTTGTCTTTGCATTAGTGAAGGTTAAATGTAGTATCATTGTTATTGTGTGTGAAGAACTTTGGCGCCCCGTCATTTGACGATAAGAAGCTGGAGGTGGTGGCTGTGTTTGGCAGCATGCAGATGGCTGTGTCCAGAGTCATCAACATCCAACACCACCGCATCGCACAGGTAACACACACACACACACACACACCACCGCATCGCACAGGTAACACACACACACACACACACACACACCACCGCATCGCACAGGTAACACACACACACCACCGCATCGCACTGGTAACACACACACACACACACACACACACACACCACCGCATCGCACAGGTAACACACACACACACACACCACCGCATCGCTGGGTAACACACACACACCACACACATCGCCACCGGGTAACACACACACACACACACACACACCACCGCATCGCACGTAACACACACACACACACACACACACACACACCATCGCATCACACAGGTACCACACACACACACATTTATTTTCCACACCACCCATCCATCTCTCTGTCCACTCACACACACACTCTCTGTCCCTCCCCTCTCTCTCCACACCACCGTCCGCCCTCTCTCTGTCCCACACTCCATCTCACACTGTCCACACACACACTCTCTGTCCCTCCCCCCTCTCTCCACTCCCCTCTCTCTGTCCCTCCCCATCTCTCTCTGTCCCTCCCCTCTCTCTGTCCCTCCCCTCTCTCTCCCTCCCCTCTCTCTCTGTCCCTCCCCTCTCTCTCTGTCCCTCCCCTCTCTCTCCCCTCCCTCCCCCCTCTCCCCCTCCCCTCTCTCTCCCTCCCTCTCTCTCTCTGTCCCTCCCCTCTCTCTCTGTCCCTCCCTCTCTCTCTGTCCCTCCCCTCTCTCTCCCTCCCCCCCTGTCCCTCCCCTCTCTCTGTCCCTCCCCCCTCTCTGTCCCTCCCCTCCTCTCTGTCCCTCCCTCTCTCTCTGTCCCTCCCCTCTCTCTCTGTCCCTCCCTCTCTCTCTCCCCTCCCTCTCTCTCTCTGTCCCTCTCTCTCTGTCCCTCCCTCTCTCTGTCCCTCCCCTCTCTCTCTCTGTCCCTCCCCCTCTCTCTCTGTCCCTCCCCCTCTCTGTCCCTCCCCTCTCTCTCTCTGTCCCTCCCTCTCTCTCTCTCCCTCCCTCTCTCTCTGTCCCCCTCTCTCTCTGTCCCCCCCTCTCTCTCTCCCTCTGTCCCTCTCTCTCTCTGTCCCTCTCTCTCTCTGTCCCTCTCTCTCTCTGTCCCTCTCTCTCTCTGTCCCTCTCTCTCTCTCTGTCCCTCTCTCTCTGTCCCTCCCTCTCTCTGTCCCTCTCTCTCTCTCTGTCCCTCTCTCTCTCTCTGTCCCTCTCTCTCTCTCTGTCCTCCCCCTCTCTCTCTGTCCCTCCCCCTCTCTCTCTCTGTCCCTCCTCTCCCCTCTCTCTGTCCCCTCTCTCTCTGTCCTCTCTCTGTCCCCCTCTCTCTCTCTCTCTGTCCTCTCTCTCTCTGTCCCTCCCCCTCTCTCTGTCCCCCTCTCTCTCTCTCTCCCTCTCTGTCTCCTCTCTCTCCCTCTCTGTCCCTCTCTCTCTCTGTCCCTCCCTCTCTCTCTCTCTGTCCTCCCCCTCTCTCTCTGTCCCTCCCCCTCTCTCTCTGTCCCTCCCCCTCTCTCTCTGTCCCTCCCCCTCCTCTGTCCCTCCCTTCTCTCTGTCCCTCCCCCTCTCTCTCTGTCCCTCCCCTCTCTCTGTCCCTCCCTCCCTCTCTCTGTCCCTCCCCTCTCTCTCTGTCCCTCCCCCTCTCTCTCTGTCCCTCCTCTCTCTCTGTCCCTCCCCCTCTCTCTCTGTCCCTCCCCCTCTCTCTCTGTCCCTCCCCCTCTCTCTCTGTCCCTCCCCCTCTCTCTCTCTGTCCCTCTGTCCCCTCTCGCTCTGTCTCTCCCCCTCTCTCTCTCCCCCTCTCTCTCTGTCCCCCTCTCTCTCTGTCCCCCCCTCTCTCTCTGTCCCCCCTCTCTCTCTGTCCTCCCTCTCTCTCTGTCCCTCCCCCTCTCTCTCTCTCTCTCTGTCCCTCCCTCCCCCTCTCTCTCTGTCCCTCCCTCTCTCTCTGTCCTTCCCCTCGCTCTGTCCCTCCCCTCTCTCTCTCCCCTCTCTCTCTGTCCCCCTCTCTCTCTGTCCCTCCCCCTCTCTCTCTGTCCCTGTCCCTCCCCCTCTCTCTCTGTCCCTCCCCTCTCTCTCTGTCCCTCCCCCTCTCTCTCTGTCCCTCCCCTCTCTCTCTCTCTCTCTGTCCCTCCCTCCCCCTCTCTCTCTGTCCCTCCTCTCTCTCTGTCCTTCCCCCTCTCTCTGTCCCTCCCGCTCTCTCTCTCTGTCCCTCCCGCTCTCTCTCTGTCCCTCCCGCTCTCTCTCTGTCCCTCTCGCTCTGTCCCTCTCTCTCTGTCCCTCTCTCTCTCTCTCTCTCTGTCCCTCCCCCTCTCTCTCTCTCTGTCCCTCCCTCTCTCTCTCTGTCCCTCCCTCCCTCTCTCTCTGTCCCTCCCCCTCTCTCTGTCCCTCCCCCTCTCTTTGTCCCTCCCCTCTCTCTGTCCCTCCCCCTCTCTCTGTCCCTCCCCTCTCTCTCTGTCCCTCCCCTCTCTCTCTGTCCCTCCCCCTCTCTCTCTGTCCCTCCCCCTCTCTCTCTGTCCCTCCCCCTCTCTCTCTGTCCCTGTCCCTCTGTCTCTGTCCCTCTCTCTCTCTGTCTCTGTCCCTCTCTCTCTCTGTCTCTGTCCCTCTCTCTCTGTCCCTCTCTCTCTGTCCCTCTCTCTCTCTCTGTCCCTCCCCCTCTCTCTCTGTCCCCTCTCTCTGTCCCCCTCTCTCTGTCCCTCCCCCTCTCTCTCTGTCCCTCTCTCTCTGTCCCTCCCCTCTCTCTCTGTCCCTCCCCCTCTCTCTCTGTCCCTCCCCCTCTCTCTCTGTCCCTCCCCCTCTCTCTCTGTCCCTCCCTCTCTCTCTCTGTCCCTCCCCCTCTCTCTCTGTCCCTCCCCCTCTCTCTCTGTCCCTCCCCCTCTCTGTCCCTCCCCCTCTCTGTCCCTCCCCCTCTCTCTCTGTCCCTCCCCTCTCTCTCTGTCCCCCCTCTCTCTCTGTCCCTCTCTCTCTCTCTGTCCCTCTCTCTCTGTCCCTCTCTCTCTCTCTGTCCCTCTCTCTCTTTCTGTCCCTCTCTCTCTCTCTGTCTCTCTCTCTCTGTCCCTCTCTCTCTGTCCCTCTCTCTCTCTGTCCCTCTCTCTCTCTGTCCCTCCCTCTCTCTGTCCCTCCCCCTCTCTCTCTGTCCCTCTCTCTCTCTCTCTGTCCCTCTCTCTCTCTCTGTCCCTCTCTCTCTCTCTCTTTCTGTCCCTCTCTCTCTCTCTGTCTCTCTCTCTCTGTCCCTCTCTCTCTGTCCCTCTCTCTCTGTCCCTCTCTCTCTGTCCCTCTCTCTCTCTGTCCCTCCCTCTCTCTGTCCCTCCCCCTCTCTCTCTGTCCCTCCCCCTCTCTCTCTGTCCCTCCCCTCTCTCTCTGTCCCTCCCCCTCTCTCTCTGTCCCCCCTCTCTCTCTGTCCCCCTCTCTCTCTGTCCCTCCCCCTCTCTCTCTGTCCCTCCCCCTCTCTCTCTGTCCCTCCCCTCTCTCTCTGTCCCTCCCCCTCTCTCTCTGTCCCTCCCCCTCTCTCTCTGTCCCTCCCCCTCTCTCTGTCCCTCCCCTCTCTCTGTCCCTCCCTCTCTCTCTCTCTGTCCCTCCCTCTCTTTCTCTGTCCCTCCCTCTCTCTCTCTGTCCCTCCCTCTCTCTCTCTCTCCCTCCCTCTCTCTCTCTCTCCCTCTCTCTCTGTCCCTCCCCCTCTCTCTCTGTCCTCCCCTCTCTCTCTGTCCCCCCCTCTCTCTCTGTCCCTCCCTCTCTCTCTGTCCCTCCCCCTCTCTCTCTGTCCCTCCCCTCTCTCTCTCCCTCCCCTCTCTCTCTGTCCCTCCCCTCTCTCTCTGTCCCTCTCTCTCTGTCCCTCCTCTCGCTCTGTCCTCCCCCTCTCTCTCTGTCCTCTCTCTCTGTCCCCCCTCTCTCTCTGTCCCCCTCTCTCTCTGTCCCTCCCCTCTCTCTCTGTCCCTCCCCCTCTCTCTCTGTCCCTCCCCCTCTCTCTCTGTCCCTCCCCCTCTCTCTGTCCCTCCCCCTCTCTCTCTCTGTCCCTCCCTCTCTCTCTGTCCCTCCCCTCTCTCTGTCCCTCCCCTCTCTCTCTCCCCCTCTCTCTCTGTCCCCCCCCTCTCTCTGTCCTCCCCCTCTCTCTCTGTCCCTCCCCCTCTCTCTGTCCCTCCCCTCTCTCTCTCTCTCTCTGTCCTCCCTCCCCCTCTCTCTCTGTCCCTCCCTCTCTCTCTGTCCTTCCCCCTCTCTCTGTCCCTCCCGCTCTCTCTCTGTCCCTCCCGCTCTCTCTCTGTCCCTCCCGCTCTCTCTCTGTCCCTCCCCCTCTCTCTCTGTCCCTCTCTCTCTGTCCCTCTCTCTCTGTCCCTCTCTCTCTCTGTCCCTCCCCCTCTCTCTGTCCCTCCCTCTCTGTCCCTCCCTCCCTTTCTCTCTGTCCCTCCCTCTCTCTCTCTGTCCCTCCCTCCATCTCTCTCTGTCCCTCCCCCTCTCTCTGTCCCTCCCCCTCTCTTTGTCCCTCCCCCTCTCTCTGTCCCTCCCCCTCTCTCTGTCCCTCCCCCTCTCTCTCTGTCCCTCCCCTCTCTCTCTGTCCCTCTGTCTCTGTCCCTCTCTCTCTCTGTCTCTGTCCCTCTCTCTCTCTGTCTCTGTCCCTCTCTCTCTGTCTCTGTCCCTCTCTCTCTCTGTCCCTCTCTCTCTCTCTGTCCCTCCCCCTCTCTCTCTGTCCCTCCCCCTCTCTCTCTGTCCCTCCCCTCTCTCCTGTCCTCCCTCCCCTCTCTCTCTGTCCCCCCTCTCTCTGTCCCCCTCTCTCTGTCCCTCCTCTCTCTGTCCCTCCCCCTCTCTCTCTGTCCCTCCCCTCTCTCTCTGTCCCTCCCTCTCTCTCTCTGTCCCTCCCTCTCTCTCTCTCCCTCCCCCTCTCTCTCTGTCCCTCCCCCTCTCTCTCTGTCCCTCCCCTCTCTCTCTGTCCCTCCCCCTCTCTGTCCCTCCCCCTCTCTCTGTCCCTCCCCCTCTCTCTCTGTCCCTCCCCTCTCTCTCTGTCCCCCTCTCTCTCTGTCCCTCTCTCTCTCTCTGTCCCTCTCTCTCTCTCTGTCCTCTCTCTCTCCTGTCCCTCTCTCTCTCTCTGTCCCTCTCTCTCTCTGTCTGTCCCTCTCTCTCTGTCCCTCTCTCTCTGTCCCTCTCTCTCTCTGTCCCTCCTCTCTCTCTCTGTCCCTCTCTCTCTGTCCCTCCCCTCTCTCTCTGTCCCTCCCCCTCTCTCTCTGTCCCCTCTCTCTCTGTCCCTCTCTCTGTCCCTCCTCCCCCTCTCTCTCTCTGTCCTCTCTCTCTCTCTCTGTCCCTCCCCCTCTCTCTGTCCCTCCCCTCTCTCTCTGTCCCTCCCCCTCTCTCTCTGTCCCTCCCTCTCTCTGTCCCCCCCTCTCTCTCTGTCCCTCCCCTCTCTCTGTCCCTCCCCTCTCTCTCTGTCCCTGCCCCTCTCTCTGTCCCTGCCCCTCTCTCTCTGTCCCTCCCCCTCTCTCTCTGTCCCTCCCCTCTCTCTCTCCCTCCCCCTCTCTCTGTCCCTCCCCTCTCTCTCTCTCCCTCCCCTCTCTCTCTGTCCCTCCCCTCTCTCTCTGTCCCTCCCCCTCTCTCTCTGTCCCTCCCCCTCTCTGTCCCTCCCCTCTCTCTCTGTCCCTCCCCCTCTCTCTCTGTCCCTCCCCTCTCTCTCTGTCCCTCCCCCTCTCTCTCTGTCCCTCCCCCTCTCTCTCTGTCCCTCCCCCCTCTCTCTCTGTCCCCCTCTCTCTCTGTCCCTCTCTCTCTCTCTGTCCCCCTCTCTCTCTCTGTCCCCCTCTCTCTCTCTGTCCCTCTCTCTCTCTCTGTCCCTCTCTCTCTCTCTGTCCCTCTCTCTCTCTCTGTCCCTCTCTCTCTCTCTGTCCCTCTCTCTCTCTCTGTCCCTCTCTCTCTCTCTGTCCCTCTCTCTCTCTGTCCCTCCCCCTCTCTCTCTGTCCCTCTCTCTCTCTGTCCCTCTCTCTCTCTCTCTGTCCCCCTCTCTCTCTGTCCCCCTCTCTCTCTGTCCCTCTCTCTCTCTCTCTGTCCCTCCCCCTCTCTCTCTGTCCCTCTCTCTCTCTCTCTGTCCCTCCCCTCTCTCTCTGTCCCTCCCCTCTCTCTCTGTCCCTCCCCTCTCTCTCTGTCCCTCCCCTCTCTCTCTGTCCCTCCCCTCTCCCTCCCCCCTCTCTCTCTGTCCCTCCCCCTCTCTCTCTGTCCCTCCCCCTCTCTCTGTCCCTCCCCCTCTCTCTGTCCCTCTCCCTCTCTCTCTTCTCCCTCCCTCTCTCTCTCTCTCCCTCACCCTCTCTCTCTCTCCCTCCCCCTCTCTCTCCTTCTCCTCTTTCTCCAGTGTCGTCAGGTAAAGATCACTATCCTAGGAGACGAGGGGGTACCAGTACAGGTGGATGGAGAAGCATGGATTCAGCCTCCAGGGATAGTCAAGATCACACACAAGAACAGAGCTCAGATGCTAACCAGAGACCGGGTAGGTGTGCGTTTTGAGCAGTAAGCTTCTGTTCCGGGACATTTCTGACGCACCTAATTCCACTTAGCAGATATTAGTTTGGTTTGTCCAATGAGGTGAGTGTCGGGCTGGAACAGAAGCCTACACGCACCAGGATTGAGGAACACTGCATTAGGGCAACTGATTTATCAGAGAAACCTCTACGCATCCATCATGTCCAGTCTGTTCATTCTATTTCTAAGTTCTATTTCTAAGTTCCAGAACTTTGAGAGGACTCTGACGTCTTTCTATGGCTCTAATTCTATCTGTTCTGTGTTTACATTCCAGAACTTTGAGAGGACTCTGACGTCATGGGAGGACAAGAGGAAAATTGACAGCTACCATTCCTCCAGGCCCCGCCTCAACTCTCAGCAGTCTATGGAATACCTCACAGAGGAGGAGTGTGCTCAAGTACAGCAGCTGGGCCTGGTGGCAGACATGCTCATCACTAGGTGTGTGTGTGTGTGTGTGTGTGTGTGTGTGTGTGTGTGTGTGTGTGTGTGTGTGTGTGTGTGTGTGTGTGTGTGTGTGTGTGTGTGTGTGTGTGTGTGTGTACACAGCAGCTAGGCATGTTGGCAGACACGCTCATCACTAGGTGTGTGTGTGTGTGTACACAGCAGCTAGGCATGTTGGCAGACACGCTCATCACTAGGTGTGTGTGTGTGTTCAATGACATTTTTTATTTTTGTATTTTGATTGGTCAGTTTAGATTCTGTACGTCTCCTTTCCGGTGTCAGGTGACGTGACAGATAATGGACAGGATGAGAGAGAATTCTCCATTAAACAGCAGTAGGCTGTTTTGTGATTTTATGTTTTTTTTCCTTTCAAGTGAAAACTACCAGAATTCAGTGGCTGCAGTGCTACAATCGATGAAATCATAGCTACATACCAATACATTGAAAAAACACAAAAGTCCTATTTTTCTCGCAGGCAGCTCAGTTCTCAGTGTGGGTGTATGGAGGCAGCTCAGTTCTCAGTGTGGGTGTATGGAGGCAGCTCAGTTCTCAGTGTGGGTGTATGGAGGCAGCTCAGTTCTCAGTGTGGGTGTATGGAGGCAGCTCAGTTCTCAGTGTGGGTGTATGGAGGCAGCTCAGTTCTCAGTGTGGGTGTATGGAGGCAGCTCAGTTCTCAGTGTGGGTGTATGGAGGCAGCTCAGTTCTCAGTGTGGGTGTATGGAGGCAGCTCAGTTCTCAGTGTGGGTGTATGGAGGCAGCTCAGTTCTCAGTGTGGGTGTATAGAGGCAGCTCAGTTCTCAGTGTGGGTGTATGGAGGCAGCTCAGTTCTCAGTGTGGGTGTATGGAGGCAGCTCAGTTCTCAGTGTGGGTGTATGGAGGCAGCTCAGTTCTCAGTGTGGGTGTATGGAGGCAGCTCAGTTCTCAGTGTGGGTGTATGGAGGCAGCTCAGTTCTCAGTGTGGGTGTATGGAGGCAGCTCAGTTCTCAGTGTGGGTGTATAGAGGCAGCTCAGTTCTCAGTGTGGGTGTATGGAGGCAGCTCAGTTCTCAGTGTGGGTGTATAGAAGCAGCTCAGTTCTCAGTGTGGGTGTATGGAGGCAGCTCAGTTCTCAGTGTGGGTGTATGGAGGCAGCTCAGTTCTCAGTGTGGGTGTATGGAGGTACTGTAGCATGGACACAGGGTGGGTGTATAGAGGTAACATGGACACATGGTGGGTGTATAATTTGGGACTTTAGGTCTAATCAGTTAGACTACTGAAAACAACATCTAATAACTGATAATATATACAGTAGGCTAACTGTTACAAAATGGTAAATAGTTACCCTGCTTTGTGTTCGTGATGATGTAATGTCATTTAAACGTACTGTTACTCCTCTCTGTGTGTTTCACCTACTCCTCAGTGTAAACATGAAGCTAGTTTGGAGTGTCTATCTCAAAAGGTTTAAGAGTAGAAGCATTTATACTTTTCCCATTTAAATGAATGGAACATTGCATAATGCGTAGTATAACAATTCTAATTTCATAAGTTGTTTCAAATATTTACAAAATCTCAGTTTTGCATTAAAGCATGAAGATTTGTATCTTGAGATAAAAGTGTTGAATTTAAGATTCCAGACAGATGATTTGCTTAGGGGTTATCACTGACCTGTACTTGACCTTTTTGACCTGACAGATGATTTGCTTAGGGGTTATCATTGACCTGTACTTGACCTTTTTGACCTGACAGATGATTTGCTTAGGGGTTATCATTGACCTGTACTTGACCTTTTTGACCTGACAGATGATTTGCTTAGGGGTTATTATTGACCTGTACTTGACCTTTTTGACCTTTTCCGATCACTTGAAAATAAGACATCTCAGCAGTGGTGAGTCCTGTCCTGTGTTCTGTGTTCCTGAGAAGCTGCTGCAGAACATGGAATAGAAAGTATAAAACCAGAACCAAACTGTCATTTTGACCCTTGACCCAAGTTTAGGCCTATTTAGACAGGAAATACATATTTCTAAAATGTAATTACGTTTGAAAAAGTAGTGACGTTTCAATTCAAAAAGTCTAATTCAATGGTTTCATTTCTATCACAGCACTTAATACAGTGTTGTATTGTCCAATAGGATTACAGTGTTGTATTGTCCAATAGGATAACATTAATACAGTGTTGTATTGTCCAATAGGATTACAGTGTTGTATTGTCCAATAGGGAAACATTAATACAGTGTTGTATTGTCCAATAGGATAACATTAATACAGTGTTGTATTGTCCAATAGGATAACATTAATACAGTGTTGTATTGTCCAATAGGATAACATTAATACAGTGTTGTATTGTCCAATAGGATAACATTAATACAGTGTTGTATTGTCCAATAGGATAACATTATTACAGTGTTGTATTGTCCAATAGGGAAACATTAATACAGTGTTGTATTGTCCAATAGGATAACATTAATACAGTGTTGTATTGTCCAATAGGATAACATTAATACAGTGTTGTATTGTCCAATAGGGAAACATTAATACAGTGTTGTATTGTCCAATAGGATAACATTAATACAGTGTTGTATTGTCCAATAGGATAACATTATTACAGTGTTGTATTGTCCAATAGGATAACATTAATACAGTGTTGTATTGTCCAATAGGATAACATTAATACAGTGTTGTATTGTCCAATATGATAACATTAATACAGTGTTGTATTGTCCAATAGGATAACATTATTACAGTGCTATATTGTCCAATAGGATAACATTATTACAGTGTTGTATTGTCCAATAGGATAACATTAATACAGTGTTGTATTGTCCAATAGGATAACATTATTACAGTGCTATATTGTCCAATAGGATAACATTAATACAGTGTTGTATTGTCCAATAGGATAACATTATTACAGTGTTGTATTGTTGTATTGTCCAATAGGATAACAGTAATACAGTGATGTATTGTGTCTAATAGGATTACATTAATACAGTGTTGTATTGTCCAATAGGGAAACATTAATACAGTGTTGTATTGTCCAGTAGGATAACATTAATACAGTGTTGTATTGTCCAATAGGGAAACATTAATACAGTGTTGTATTGTCCAGTAGGATAACATTAATACAGTGGTGTATTGTCCAATAGGATAACATTAATACAGTGTTGTATTGTCCAATAGGATAAGAGATGCGGCTAAGACACACAAGCTGGTGGAACAGGAGTTAGCTCATGCTGTCAACGCCAGTGCCCTGGTCCTCAGTGAAGCCTTCCCCTCCAAGCCGTCCAGCCCTGAGGTAAGACAACTACACTACCCAGCAGCCACTCTACATGTCTATAGCTACCCTTCCCATGATCCCTTTCCTGATCAACATCATTTATTTCAACGGTATTCAAATCAAAAGGATGATGTATAAGAGTTTGCGTTGTGTGTTAAGGGCCTTTTCCAATTTCTTTACATCTCTGAACATCAAAATACAATGAGGCTGGTGGGAGGAGCTATAGGAGGATGGGCTGGTGGGAGGAGCTATAGGAGGATGGGCTGGTGGGAGGAGCTATAGGAGGATGGGCTGCTGGGAGGAGCTATAGGAGGATGGGCTGCTGGGAGGAGCATGGGCTGCTGGGAGGAGCTATAGGAGGATGGGCTGGTGGGAGGAGCTATAGGAGGATGGGCTGGTGGGAGGAGCTATAGGAGGATGGGCTGGTGGGAGGAGCTATAGGAGGATGGGCTGCTGGGAGGAGCTATAGGAGGATGGGCTCGTTGTAATGGCTGGAATGGAATGAATGAAACAGTCACAAGTGTGGTTTCCAGATGTTTGATACCGTTCCATATATTCCATTCCAGTCATTACAATGAGCCTGTCCTCCTAGAGCTCCTCCCACCAGCCTCCTGTGGTAAAATGGGTAACTCTCCATTTTGAAGTGTTGTCCTCACCAGTTGTCTGTGCTCTTCAGTGTCTGAGTCGCAGTACAGCAGTGGAGATCGTGAACAGCAGTAGAGTCCTTCAGCTGGAGACCACGATGCTGCTGGAGGGGAAACTACTGGTATACTATAACCCCCTACTGGTATACTGGTATACTGTAACCCCCTACTGGTATACTGTAACCCCCTACTGGTATACTGTAACCCCCTACTGGTATACTATAACCCCCTACTGGTATACTATAACCCCCTACTGGTATACTATAACCCCCTACTGGTATACTATAACCCCCTACTGGTATACTATAACCCCCTACTGGTATACTATAACCCCCTACTGGTATACTATAACCCCCTACTGGTATACTGGTATACTATAACCCCTACTTGTATACTGTAACCCCTACTGGTATACTGGTATACTATAACCCCTACTGGTATACTGTAACCCCTACTGGTATACTATAACCCCCTACTGGTATACTATAACCCCTACTGGTATACTGGTATACTGTAACCCCTACTGGTATACTATACCCCTACTGGTATACTATAACCCCTACTGGTATACTATAACCCCTACTGGTATACTATAACCCCTACTGGTATACTATAACCCCTACTGGTATACTGTAACCCCCTACTGGTATACTGGTATACTGTAACCACCTACTGGTATACTGTAACCCCCTACTGGTATACTATTATACTATAACCCCCTACTGGTATACTGGTATACTATAACCCCCTACTGGTATACTGTAACCCCCTACTGGTATACTGGTATACTGTAACCCCCTACTGGTATACTATAACCCCCTACTTGTATACTGGTATACTATAACCCCTGGCACCACACACAGTAGTGGTTCACAGTACAGGACCAACCCCTACTGTACGGCTCTGGTTCAGCTAATATAGTGAATTCGTAAACTGACCAACTCAATACAGATTGTCTAATTGGTTCGGTTCTGTTTGGCTCAGTAGTGTGAAAAAAGGTTTCTAACAGTATGTCTGTGTTATCTATCTCTATCCTCCCTCCCTCTCTCCTCCCCTTTCCCCTCCCTGTCCTCCCTCGCTCTTCTCACTCCTTTCTCTCTCCCCTCCCTCTCTCCTCCCCTTTCTCCTCCCTGTCCTCCCTCCCCTCCCTCTCTCCTCCCCTTTCTCCTCTCTCTTATCCCTCACTCTTCTCTCTCCTTTCTCTCTCCCCTCCCTCTTCTCTCTCCTTTCTCTCTCCCCTCCCTCTCTCCTTCCATCTCCTTCCTCTCTTCTCCTTCCTTTCCCCTCCCTGTCCTCCCTCCCTCTCTCCTCCCCTTTCTCCTCCCTGTCCTCCCTCCCTCTCTCCTGCCCTTTCTGCTCCCTGTCCTCCCTCGCTCTTCCTTCTCCTTTCTCTCTCCCCTCCCTCTCTCCTCCCCGTTCTCCTCTCTCTTATCCCTCTCTCCTTCCCTCCTTTCTCTCTCCCCTCCCTCTCTCCTTCCATCTCCTTTCCTCTTCTTCCTTTCTCTCCCCTCCATCTCTCCTCCCTATCTCCCCTCTCTCCTCCCTCCCCTCTCATCCATACCTCCCTTCTCCCCCTTTCTCCCCTCTCTCCTCCCCCGTCTCACTGTTTCAGGTGGATTCTCCCCAGGAAGAGGAGCTCCTCTCTACTCTCAGCAGTCTGAGCGCTGAACTCCACAAGCTGGACGACATACACTGGATCTGCCCTGCCATGCACTGCTCTGAGGAGGTGGCTGTGAGTGTGTGTTTGCAATCAAAAACAGCAGGAGTCATTTTTATTCAACCACTCAACTTATATTTATCTCCTTCCGTCCTCCCTCTATCCTTTCGTTCTCTCCTTTCCTCTCATCCATCTCTCTCTCTCCAGGACACTGTGAGGGTGAGCGGTAAGAGCAGTATTAAGATGAAGATGATGCCCAAGGTGAAGAGGGAGAGAGAGAAGCTCCACAAGCAGAAGTCCAATAGCTCTCTGTCAGGTAAGAATACAGGCCAGGCCCCCTGCTTTGAGGCCTAAAGCACAATAGGAAACTAGGCGGCCATTTTGGTTTTAACACAAGCATTTTGGGTCTAAGGCCCAGTGTTGATGGCAATCAAGAGTAAGAACTTAATTATTGTCTGGGGATTTTCTTACCAACCCTGGTCAAATATATGTGGAATTATGAATAACTTGGTATTGGACCACATGGGGCAGCAGGTAGCCTTGCGGTTAGAGCTTTGGGCCGGTATCCTAAAGGCTGCTAGTTCAAATCCCTGAGCCATCAAGGTGAAACATCTGTCGGTGTGCCTTGAACATGGCACTTAACCCAACTGTTTATAATGGCAGACCCAGAAATTGGATATGCAAAAAACAAAAAAAACCATTTCCAATTCACACGTGTACAATAGTGCATAAGCACCCACCAAATTATTATGTATTTGTTGTGTACATTTTCTACATAATTTGACATTTGAGTTCATATATAAAGTACCTGTAGTGATTTTATAAGAGTACCATCAAATATACTGTATAAAACAAATGGGGAACTATTGTTGTTATTGTCTGTCTCTCTCCAACAGCATCTTGGGATATTAAAGGTGGCGCAAATGAGACGGGTCCTTCAGGCAATTGAGGAACTTAAACGCAAAGGCTTAACAAGGTACACACCTCGCCATGGCAGCCAGGGGAGGCGAGGGGTGTCACCCTCTTCTTCCTACGGGACGTGGGCTTTACCTACCGAGGGGTGAGAAGTACAAAATGATTCCACGACCCTCCCGCCTTTCAGCTAACACCTCCCCCTTGACTCTCGATGTTCTCCATTTTGAAATTAGGGAGGAGTTGTTTTTAACTAAGGGGTGTGGCTTTGCATTCTTTTCACCATTTGGGGTCCTGTTATTGGTTCTATTTGGCCTGCTGACCCAGGAGGTGGGCGTGGCTTCTTGAGATGAAAGCAGAGAAGGAGAAGAGACGCTCTCTTAGCAACTTGTTTCCTTGACGACGCAATGTGTTTACGTAGGCGGAGCTCTCCTTTGCATGACATGAGCAGCCATTTTTGTTTTTATTTTTAAATAACTCCTTTTTTTGGCAGGCGTTTACACTACCCTTCCTCTTTTCTCTCTTTTGTAATCTTTATTGACTTTCGTGACAACTTACAGGACTTTTTAGTTTCCTCGATAAATCTGAAGTCTGAAGACGACTTTGCTTTCTGTTCCTATCGCCGTAAGAACAACAAAAATACAAATGAACAACAATGTAAACAACATCTCAAATTATTAACTAGAAAAATAGACCATTGCAGGGTCATATTGAGGAATGTACTACATGTGTGCGTATTACCTTGTGAATATTCATATTACCTTGTGAATATTCATATTACTGTGTGAATATTCATACTACAGTGTGAATATTCATATTACCGTGTGAATATTCATAAGGTAGTATGACTGGCCTGATGTCTCCATCCCTGCATGCCTTCCACTCTTCACTATCCTATGAGATGGAAGAAGTAGCCCAGTAGACACTGATCTAAGGTCAAGATTAGAATTAGAAATCTGATCCTAGATCTGTGGTTAGGACAAACATTCACCATGAGCTTATACATTCCTTAATGGTCTCGATTGAGTATGTGTATATATATATATATATATATATATATATTCTCTTGTAGAAATTGGGTAGCGCCTTATCTGAAGACACTTCTATAAACTTTTTTAATTTTTTTTATTACGTTATTAATAGGAAGAATAAATTCATAAATAATAATAAATTAGGAAATGGATACAACATGTATTACAACGTCCTGTAATATCTTGAACATTTATTTAATAATTTTAATGCTGAACAAACTTGAAATAATGATGTTTATAGTCAATCAGATAAACTGTTAGCTATATGAATGTGCTACTGTACCATTAGCATGCTGCTGTTAGAGGCTTTAATGAGGTACCTTTACATATGTGGAAAGTTTCTTACCGGGCGCACTGGTTTAAAATGACATATGACGATTGTGTGTGTGTATGTGCAAACGACACTGTGTGTGTGTCGTTAATTTTACTGTGTCGTTCGAGTTTACTGTATGTTGCCTTGCACTTTACAAAGCGAAACTTAAAGAACACATTTGTGTGTGTGTGTGTTGTAAAGTGACCGTTGCTATGACAACGGTCCCTCTCCGTCGTATTTATGACAAATCTATACAGAGATAATTGTGTGTTAATATATAAATATAACCAAGCGAATGTTAAAGTGTGTGTGTATATATATAAATATATATATATATATATATATATATACACACACACACACAGTACCAGTCAAAAGTTTGGACACACCTACTGTACTCATTCAAGGATTTTTCTTTATTTTGACTATTTTCTACGTTGTAGAATAATAGTGAAGACATCAAAATTATGAAATAACACATATGGAATCATGTAGTATTTTAGATTCTTCAAAGTAGCCTTGATGACAGCTTTGCACACTCTTGGCATTCTCTCAACCAGCTTCATGTGGAATGCTTTTCCAGCTGTCTTGAAGGAGTTCCCTCATATGCTGAGCACTTGTTGGGTGCTTTTCCTTCGCTCTGCGGTCCAACTCATCCCTAACCATCTCAATTGGGTTGAGGTTAGGTGATTGTGGAGGACAGCTCATCTGATGCAAAATTCCATCACTCTCCTTCTTGGTCTAATAGCCCTTACACAGCCTGGAGGTGTGTTTTGGGTCATTGTACAGTTGAAAAACAAATTATAGTCCCACTAAGCGCAAACCAGATGGGATGGCGTATCGCTGCAGAGTGCTGATTAAGTGTGCCCTTAATTCTAAATAAATCACAGACACTGTGACCAGAAAAGCAACATCACACCTCCTCCTCCATGCTTCACAGTGGGAACCACACATGCGAAGATCATCCGTACACGTGCTCTGCATCTAACAAAGAACCGGCAGTTTGAACCAAAAATCTCAAATTTGGACAGATTTCCACCGGTCTAATGTCAATTACTCGTGTTTCTTGGACCAAGCAAGTCTCTTCTTGTTATTGGTGTCCTTTAGTAGTGGTTTCTTAGCAGCATTCGACCATGAAGGCCTGATTCACACAGTCTCCTCTGAACAGTAGATGTTGAGATGTGTCTTTTGACTTGAACTCTGAAGCATTTATTTGGGCTGCAATCTGATGTGCAGGTAACTCTAATGAATTTATCCTCTGCAGGAGAGGTAACTCTGGGTCTCCTTTTCCTGTGGCGGTCCTCATGAGAGCCAGTTTCATCGTAGTGCTTCATGTTTTTTCCTGATTGACTGACCTTCATGTCTTAAAGTAATGATGGAGTTCTTTCTCTTTGGTTATTTGAGCTGTTCTTGCCATATTGTGGACTTGGTCTTTTACCAAATAGGACTATTTTCTGTATACCCCTACCTTGTCACAACACAACTGATTGGCTCAAACGCATTAAGAAGGAATGAAATCCCACAAATTAACTTTTAACAAGGCACACCTGTTAATTGAAATTCTTTTCACGTGACTACCTCATGAACTGGTTGATAGCATGCCAAGAGTGTGCAAAGCTGTCATCGAGGCAAAGGTTGGCTACTTTGAAGAATCTCAAATCTAAAATATATTTTGATTTGTTTAACATTATTTTGGTCACTACATGATTCCATATGTGTTATTCCATAGTTTTCATGTCTTCACTATTATTCTACAGCAAAAAAAAATAGAAAATAAAGAAAAACCCTTGAATGAGTATGTGTGTCCAAACGTTTGACTGGTACTGTATATAAAGGATTTGTGGTACTGTGTATGTTTTACAGGGTTGCAAAATTCCAGGTAACTCCCCAAATTCCCATGTTTTATAGAAATCCTGATTGGAAGATGTTTTAACCTGAAGGGAATCAGCAGGAAATCCAGGAATCATCCAACAAGGAAAGTCTAAGGAATTTTGCAACCCTGATGTTCTCAGTCAACACAATCTCACGGAAGAACGTATTCTCAAACATGCTACTGCAAGGTTACTCCAAGGTTACGCCAACCGTTCCTTAGCAACTGTTTGTGTGTCTGTTGCGCGGTACTAGGATATCGGTACTGAACAGTGTTGAAGTCTTCATGTGACATAAAATATATAGCTGTCAATCGCCAAGGTACTGAGAGGAACGGAGAACAATGCAACAACGTCTTGTCGGACTACATGTCACGGTTGTGTGTATTTGACAATACGTTTTTGTGAACTCACTTTGTCTTGTGAACGCCCCCCTTACAGACAGAAGGACTCTGCTCTGCAATGCTGGACTTGATGTTGCACGTTGTTTGTTCAAAGATGTTGAATAATATTGTGCTGTTAATTGGTTGTGCTGGTTGATCGCTGTAACCAGGCTGGGAGGTTAGCCTTTGGACCTAACATTATTCCGTAGTCCTAAGTGTCAAGATGTTGTATATTATACTATTTAATGGTATAAATTGATAAGAAGGGATGGAATTGAATTGTGAATCTTTGATGTCATCATGTATTGGACTTGATTGAGTATTGCAAATATACGTTTTTTTTTTTTTAGCTTCGAGCCAACCCATTATTTTGACACGTTACTCGACAGAAATGTTTACTTTGCCAATAAGATGATGATCGCGCCTAGAAGCGATGAATTGACTTGTTTTACAGGCATATGATTATTTTTTATCAGTGACTTTAATCTGGGATTGGATCAAAAGGCGCGTTGTCGTCGACTAGAGCTCTGCACGTGAAAGGTCAAAGGTCATTTACGATGTCCCAGGATCTGGTCCTAGCCTGTCTACGTGTGCGTGTGTCAAGTGCGACACATAATGCAAGTTCGATAGATGGAGTTCCTCCTTTTGGTTTTAATGAATATTACAGCACATTTAACGCCATGTCACACACTGTACACACAAACAGAAAGGATGTAGCTGAATATTCAATACAGTAGGCCTTATTTCATTACAACAAAATCTTAGTATGGTGTCCATATTAGGACATTGATTCTGACCCCTGACTATGTCCTAATATGGACACTGTACCAGAGGGTAGAGAGAAACTCCTCTATAACAGATTGATATTTGTATCTGTGCGTACAGTAGAGATCAATACCATTTCTTTATAAATAAAAAACCAGTAACAGTCTTACAGCCTTACCGTTCCTAGGACTGTAGGGAAGATGGACAATAAAATAGATCAATCACTCTCACATCTAGTGAGACCATCCTCTTGACCTTAACAGTCGGGGTCGGACAATCAATCAAACACGGGCGTCTCCTACGCTTCTCGAAGATTCTGAACAATCAGTTTCTCTCACTCCTCATCCAAGCCACTGATGTCATCGTCCTAATCTATGGAACCTGGAATACAGTGAACATTACTGTCTGTCCATGTTATCATTATAATACAGTGAACATTACTGTCTGGTCCATGTTATCATTAAAATACAGTGAACATTACTGTCTGTCCGGTCCATGTTTTCATTAAAATACAGTGAACATTACTGTCTGGTCCATGTTTTCATTCTAATACAGTGAGCATTACTGTCCAGTCCATATTATAATACAGTGAACATTACTGTCCAGTCCATGTTTTCAGTGAATATTACTGTCCGGTCCATGTTATCATTAAAATACAGTGAAGATTACTGTCTGGTCCATGTTTTCATTATAATACAGTGAACATTACTGTCTGTCCAGTCCATGTTATCATTATAATACAGTGAACATTACTGTCTGTCCATGTTATCATTATAATACAGTGAACATTACTGTCTGGTCCATGTTATCATTAAAATACAGTGAACATTACTGTCTGGTCCATGTTTTCATTAAAATACAGTGAACATTACTGTCCAGTCCATGTTTTCATTTCACACCTAATGTCAGACACCCTAATCACCATTGTTATAATGATAAGAAATTAAACATAAAGGCTCATTAAACGCAACACAAGATGGTGATCCTGCTCCGAGTTACAAATTGCATCGCTGGATACATTTGCGTATTTTTGCCACGCAAGTAATCAGAGCGGCTATTTGGTGTTAGATACTGTACGTACGGCTTAAAGAGGGACATGACAGTACCCGTGTCTAGGTCCTGGTTTGAACTTGGGGTTCTCTAGTTTCTCCCAGACCACAGCATCCACCTTACGGAGTGACACTTCCACATTAGAGGGAACCATGTTGACCACACTGTCGGTTACATCTGCTACCTAGAGGAGAGGGGCAGGGAGGAGAGGGGTAGGAGGAAGGGCGGGGAAGGGAGGAGAGGGGTAGGAGGAAGGGCGGGGAGGAGAGGAGAGGAAAATAAAGGTGAGGAGAAGGGAGAGAGGAGAGGCAGAGGACAACCTATTTGTTAGAGAGATACCATTTGAGACACTAACCATCCTACTAGGAAATGTAAAGAGAGAGAAGAAAGCAGAGAGAGAGCAACTCCCCCCCACACACACACACACAGATGGTGGAACACCTTGTCCTCAAACTGAATGTGACAGGTGAGAGACAAATGTTAATCACTATTAACAGGTTTACTCCAAAACAGAAAAGCAACCAAATTTCATAAGGTTGTGTTTTCTGTGTGTTCGCTTGTGTTGTCTTTCTCACCACGGTGCAGTTAGCCTCAATGTAGGGCAATTCAGGGTTGGTATAGATACACTACCAGGTAGACTAGTTGACAACAAGTTCTCATTTACAACTCTGACCCTTAACACAGACAAAGAAGGGCCAGATGTTTACAGAATGGTCAGAATCACCAGCAGCGAGAGCGACATTAGTGAGGTCGGGCACTGATGTTAGGCGATTAGGCCTGGCTTGCCGTCAGAGTTCCAATTCATTGCAAAGGTGTTTGAAGGAGTTGAGGTCAGGGCTCTGTGCAGGCCAGTCAAGTTCTTCCACACCGATCTCGACAAACCATTTCTGTATGGACCTCGCTTGCATTGTCATGCTGATACAGGAAAGGGTCTTACATTTACATTTACATTTAAGTCATTTAGCAGACGCTCTTATCCAGAGCGACTTACAAATTGGTGCATTCACCTTATGACATCCAGTGGAACAGCCACTTTACAATAGTGCATCTAAACTGTTGCCACAAAGTTGGAAGGACAGAATCATTGAGAATGTAATTGTATGCTGTAGCGTTAAGATTTCCCTTCACTGGAACTAAGGGGCCCGAACCATGAAAAACAGCCCCAGACCATTATTCCTCATCCACCAAACTTTACAGTTGGCACTATGCATTGGGGCAGGTAGCATTCTTCTGGCATCCGCCAAACCCAGATTTGTCCATTGGACTGCCTGGTAGTGAAGCGTGATTCATCACTCGAGAGAACGCGTTTCCACTGCTCAAGAGTTTCCACTGCTCCAGAATTTCCACTGCTCAGAGTTTCCACTGCTCCAGAGTTTCCACTGCTCCAGAGTTTCCACTGCTCCAGAGTTTCCACTGCTCCAGAGTTTCCATAGTTTCCACTGCTCAGAGTTTCCACTGCTCCAGAGTTTCCACTGCTCAGCGTTTCCACTGCTCAGAGTTTCCACTGCTCCATAGTTTCCACTGCTCAGAGCACTGCTCCAGAGTTTCCACTGCTCCAGAGTTTCCACTGCTCAACAGTTTCCACTGCTCAGAGTTTCCACTGCTCAGAGTTTCCACTGCTCCATAGTTTCCACTGCTCAGAGTTTCCACTGCTCCATAGTTTCCACTGCTCAGAGTTTCCACTGCTCCATAGTTTCCACTGCTCCATAGTTTCCACTGCTCCAGAGTTTCCACTGCTCCATAGTTTCCACTGCTCAGAGTTTCCACTGCTCCAGAGTTTTCAGAGTTTCCACTGCTCCATAGTTTCCACTGCTCAGAGTTTCCACTGCTCCATAGTTTCCACTGCTCAGAGTTTCCACTGCTCCAGAGTTTCCACTGCTCCAGAGTTTCCACTGCTCCATAGTTTCCACTGCTCAGAGTTTCCACTGCTCCATAGTTTCCACTGCTCCATAGTTTCCACTGCTCCATAGTTTCCACTGCTCAGAGTTTCCAGTGCTCTATAGTTTCCACTGCTCCAGAGTTTCCACTGCTCAAGAGTTTCCACTGCTCAGAGTTTCCACTGCTCAGAGAGTCCACTGCTCAGAGTTTCCACTGCTCCAGAGTATTCACTGCTCCAGAGTTTCCAGAGTTTCCACTGCTCCAGAGTTTCCACTGCTCCATAGTTTCCACTGCTCAGAGTTTCCACTGCTTCATAGTTTCCACTGCTCCATAGTTTCCACTGCTCAGAGTTTCCACTGCTCAGAGTTTCCACTGCTCCATAGTTTCCACTGCTCCATAGTTTCCACTGCTCAGAGTTTCCACTGCTCCATAGTTTCCACTGCTCAGAGTTTCCACTGCTCCATAGTTTCCACTGCTCAGAGTTTCCACTGCTCAGAGTTTCCAGAGTTTCCCCTGCCCCAGAGTTTCCACTGCTCCAGAGTTTTCAGAGTTTCCACTGCTCCAGAGTTTCCACTGCCCCAGAGTTTCCACTGCTCCAGAGTTTCCACTGCTCAGAGTTTCCACTGCTCCATAGTTTCCACTGCTCAGAGTTTCCACTGCTCCATAGTTTCCACTGCTCCATAGTTTCCACTGCTCCATAGTTTCCACTGCTCAGAGTTTCCACTGCTCCATAGTTTCCACTGCTCCATAGTTTCCACTGCTCAGAGTTTCCACTGCTCCATAGTTTCCACTGCTCCAGAGTTTCCACTGCTCCATAGTTTCCACTGCTCCAGAGTTTCCACTGCTCCAGAGTTTTCATAGTTTCCACTGCTCCAGAGTTTCCACTGCTCCAGAGTTTTCAGAGTTTCCACTGCTCCATAGTTTCCACTGCTCAGAGTTTCCACTGCTCCATAGTTTCCACTGCTCAGAGTTTCCACTGCTCCATAGTTTCCACTGCTCAGAGTTTCCACTGCTCCAGAGTTTCCACTGCTCCATAGTTTCCACTGCTCAGAGTTTCCACTGCTCCATAGTTTCCACTGCTCCATAGTTTCCACTGCTCCATAGTTTCCACTGCTCAGAGTTTCCAGTGCTCTATAGTTTCCACTGCTCCATAGTTTCCACTGCTCCAGAGTTTCCACTGCTCAAGAGTTTCCACTGCTCAGAGTTTCCACTGCTCAGAGAGTCCACTGCTCAGAGTTTCCACTGCTCCAGAGTATTCACTGCTCCAGAGTTTCCAGAGTTTCCACTGCTCCAGAGTTTCCACTGCTCCATAGTTTCCACTGCTCAGAGTTTCCACTGCTTCATAGTTTCCACTGCTCCATAGTTTCCACTGCTCAGAGTTTCCACTGCTCAGAGTTTCCACTGCTCCATAGTTTCCACTGCTCCATAGTTTCCACTGCTCAGAGTTTCCACTGCTCCATAGTTTCCACTGCTCAGAGTTTCCACTGCTCCATAGTTTCCACTGCTCAGAGTTTCCACTGCTCAGAGTTTCCAGAGTTTCCCCTGCCCCAGAGTTTCCACTGCTCCAGAGTTTTCAGAGTTTCCACTGCTCCAGAGTTTCCACTGCCCCAGAGTTTCCACTGCTCCAGAGTTTCCACTGCTCAGAGTTTCCACTGCTCCATAGTTTCCACTGCTCAGAGTTTCCACTGCTCCATAGTTTCCAGAGTTTCCACTGCTCCATAGTTTCCACTGCTCCAGAGTTTCCACTGCTCCAGAGTTTCCACTGCTCCAGAGTTTCCACTGCCCCAGAGTTTCCACTGCTCCAGAGTTTTCATAGTTTCCACTGCTCCATAGTTTCCACTGCTCCAGAGTTTTCATAGTTTCCACTGCTCCATAGTTTCCACTGCTCCAGAGTTTTCAGAGTTTCCACTGCTCCATAGTTTCCACTGCTCAGAGTTTCCACTGCTCCATAGTTTCCACTGCTCCATAGTTTCCACTGCTCCAGTTTCCACTGCTCCAGTTTCCACTGCTCCATAGTTTCCACTGCTCCATAGTTTCCACTGCTCAGAGTTTCCACTGCTCCATAGTTTTCACTGCTCCATAGTTTCCACTGCTCAGAGTTTCCACTGCTCAGAGTTTCCACTGCTCCAGAGTTTCCACTCCTCCAGAGTTTCCAGAGTTTCCACTGCTCCAGAGTTTCCACTCCTCCAGAGTTTCCAGAGTTTCCACTGCTCCAGAGTTTCCACTGCTTCAAGCTTCACACCACCTCAGCCGGCGCTTGGCATTGTGCATGGTGATCTTAGGCTTGTGTGCGGCTCCTCGGCCACGGAAACCCATTTCAAGAAGCTCCCGACTAACAGTTCTTGAGCTGACGTTGCTTCCAGAGGCAGTTTGTAACTTGGTAGTGAGTGTTGCAACCGAGGGCAGACAATTCTTCAGCACTCGGCGGTCCTGTTCTGTGAGCTTGTGTGGCCTACCACTTTGCGGCTGAGCTGGTGTTGCTCCTAGATTTTTCCACTTCACAATAACAGCACTTACAGTTGACCAGGGCAGAAGTTTGACTGACTTGTTGGAAAGGTGGCATCCTATGACGATGTCACGCTGAAAGTCACTGAGCTCTTCAGTAAGGCCATTCTACTGCCAATGTTTGTCTATGGAGATTGCATGGCTGTGTGCTCGATTTTATACACCCGTCAACAATGGGTGTGGCTGAAATAGCCAAATCCACTCATTTGAAGGGGTGTCCAACATAGGACAGTCCAGGTTGGTATAGCCTCAACATAGGACAGTCCAGGTTGGTATAGCCTCAGCATAGGACAGTCCAGGTTGGTATAGCCTCAACATAGGACAGTCCAGGTTGGTATAGCCTCAACATAGGACAGTTCAGGGTTGGTATAGCCTCAACATAGGACAGTCCAGGTTGGTATAGCCTCAGCATAGGACAGTCCAGGGTTGGTATAGCCTCAACATAGGACAGTCCAGGGTTGGTATAGCCTCAACATAGGACAGTCCAGGTTGGTATAGCCTCAACATAGGACAGTCCAGGTTGGTATAGCCTCAACATAGGACAGTTCAGGGTTGGTATAGCCTCAACATAGGACAGTCCAGGTTGGTATAGCCTCAACATAGGACAGTCCAGGTTGGTATAGCCTCAACATAGGACAGTCCAGGTTGGTATAGCCTCAACATAGGACAGTCCAGGTTGGTATAGCCTCAACATAGGACAGTCCAGGTTGGTATAGCCTCAACATAGGACAGTCCAGGTTGGTATAGCCTCAACATAGGACAGTCCAGGTTGGTATAGCCTCAGCATAGGACAGTCCAGGTTGGTATAGCCTCAGCATAGGACAGTCCAGGTTGGTATAGCCTCAACATAGGACAGTCCAGGGTTGGTATAGCCTCAACATAGGACAGTCCAGGGTTGGTATAGCCTCAACATAGGACAGTCCAGGGTTGGTATGAACAGAAGGAAACACAGCCATTAGCCGATTATAAAAGGTTATAATGGTTATAAAAGGTAATAAGGGTTATAAAGGGTAATAAGGGTAATAAAGGGTAATAAGGGTAATAAAGGGTAATAAGGGTTATACATGGTTATAAAGGGTTATTAAGGGTTATAAAGGGTAATAAGGGTTATACAGGGTAATAAGGGTTATAAAGGGTTATAAGCGTTATAAAGGGTAATAAGGGTTATACAGGGTAATAAGGGTTATAAAGGGTTATAAGCGTTATAAAGGGTAATAAGGGTTATACAGGGTTATAAGGGTTATAAAGGGGTATAAGGGTTATAAAGGGTAATAAGGGTTATAAAGGGTAATAAGGGTTATACAGGGTAATAAGGGTTATAAAGGGTAATAAAGGGTTATAAGGGTTATTAAGGGTAATGAGGGTTATAAAGGGTAATAAGGGTTATAAAGGGTATTAAGGGTTATAACGGGTAATAATGGTTATAAAGGGTTATAAGGGTTATAAAGGGTAATAAGGGTAATAAGGGTTATAAAGGGTAATAAAGGGTTATAAGGGTTATAAAGGGTATTAAGGGTTATAAAGGGTTATAAGGGTTATACAGGGTTATAATGGTTATAAAGGGTTATTACGGGTTATAAAGGGTAATAAGGGTTATACAGGGTAATAAGGGTTATAAAGGGTAATAAGGGTTATAAAGGGTAATAAGGGTTATACAGGGTAATAAGGGTTATACAGGGTAATAAGGGTTATAAAGGGTAATAAAGGGTTATAAGGGTTATTAAGGGTAATGAGGGTTATAAAGGGTAATAATGGTTATAAAGGGTTATAAGGGTTATACAGGGTTATAATGGTTATAAAGGGTAATAAGGGTTATAAAGGGTAATAAGGGTTATAAGGGTAATAAGGGTTATAAGGGTTATAAAGGGTAATAAGGGTTATAAAGGGTTATACAGGGTAATAAGGGTTATAAAGGGTTATACAGGGTAATAAGGGTTATAAAGGGTTATACAGGGTAATAGGGGTTATAAAGGGTAATAAAAGGGTTATAAGGGTTATTAAGGGTAATGAGGGTTATAAAGGGTAATAAGGGTTATAAAGGGTAATGAGGGTTATAAAGGGTAATAAGGGTTATAAGGGTTATTAAGGGTAATGAGGGTTATAAAGGGTAATAAGGGTTATACAGGGTAATAAGGGTTATAAAGGGTAATAAAGGGTTATAAGGGTTATTAAGGGTAATGAGGGTTATAAAGGGTAATAAGG
This sequence comes from Oncorhynchus nerka, assembly GCF_034236695.1. Taxonomy (NCBI): domain Eukaryota; kingdom Metazoa; phylum Chordata; class Actinopteri; order Salmoniformes; family Salmonidae; genus Oncorhynchus; species Oncorhynchus nerka. Next base: position 14,807,428 of record NC_088407.1, read on the forward strand.
GTTATAAAGGGTATTAAGGGTTATAAAGGGTAATAAGGGTTATAAAGGGTTATAAGGGTTATAAAGGGTAATAAGGGTTATAAAGGGTAATAAGGGTTATAAAGGGTAATAAGGGTAATAAAGGGTTATAAGGGTTATAAAGGGTAATAAGTGGTATAAAGGGTTATAAGGGTTATAAAGGGTAATAAGGGTTATAAAGGGTAATAAGGGTTATACAGGGTTATAAGGGTTATAAAGGGTAATAAGGGTTATAAAGGGTAATAAGGGTTATAAAGGGTAATAAGTTATAAATGGTAATAAGGGTTATAAAGGGTATTAAGGGTTATAAAGGGTAATAAGGGTTATAAAGGGTTATAAGGGTTATAAAGGGTAATAAGGGTTATAAAGGGTAATAAGGGTAATAAGGGTTATAAAGGGTCATACGGGTTATAAAGGGTATTAAGGGTTATAAAGGGTAATAAAGGGTTATAAAGGGTAATAAGGGTTATAAAGGGTTATAAGGGTTATAAAGGGTAATAAGGGTTATAAAGGGTAATAAAGGGTTATAAAGGGTAATAAGGGTTATAAAGGGTAATAAAGGTTACTTTTGCACTACTTTTGACCAGAGCCCTATGGGTAAAAGGATACCATTTGGGACTCAACCTAGGTTAAGTGTCTTTCTAAAGAGCATTAGTACAACAGTAGATTCCTGCAGATATTTGCAGCAGTGTCGGCTCAGCCTGGGACAGGGAATAATGTTACCGAGTTTGGCCACTAGATGGCAACAACACTCAATGAGAACATATTTAACCCCTTTGACCAATCAGGTTGCATTATTAATTTAGCACTTCTTTTAACTTTTTTTTCTCCAGAAGAATTCAATTCCCCTTATTTCCCAATACTGGGGAAGTGTGTTTGTTATGGATACTTTGAGTTTGGAGTGTATGTATTTTCAATAAGAGCTGAAATGTTCATATTTCTGTTGCTTTGGCAGTGTGTGTTGGTTACGGAAATGTAGTGTGTTTGGACATGTACAGTATGTCTGGTCCGACCCAGAGCCATGTATTTAGAGAGTTGAGACATTGAGGGTTCTACATTATGATGCATTAATTGACATGACACTACAACATTCTACGGCAGCCATGTTAGCATCGTTTAAATATTCCCGTGTAATGTTATGTAACGGAATTTATAGAATTAGATCAATATTCAAAATTCTTAATGTTGGCCCAACTCTCTAAAATATATGGCTCTGGTAAAAACAGTTGAATTCTGGGAAAAATAGTTGTCTAAGAGAGAGCAGGAGCCTTAAATAGGCTGTTATCCTGCATCAGCAGAATGCTACAGATTCATCATCGACAAAGACAGGAGTCACTGCACCTCACATTTTTCACTTACTTCTCTGTGACACACAAGTCATGCACATGCACACACGCACACACGCACGCACGCACGCAGGCACACACACACAGAGAGAGAGAGAGATTGTGTGAGAGAGAAATATTATGAAAGAGAGACAGAGGGGGGATGAGAAAACGCTAAACACAGAAAGAGGAAGGGGCAGAGAGACAGTGGGGGGGTTAAACGTCCTGCTGAAATCTTACTCAGCAAAAAAAGAAAAAAAAGAAGGAATTTCCGAGTCACTGAAATGTTATATTTCAACAGAGGCATTGAAACCAACTGATTTTATATAGAAACACAATGCAACAATTTGATCCACAAGAACTAAAAGAAAAAGGAAGAAGCTATGGGATATATATATATATATATACACACTCACTCACTCGCTAACTCACTCACTCGCTAACTCACTCACTCACTCACACACTCACACACTCACTCACACACACACTCACTCACTCACTCACTCACTCACTCACTCACTCACTCACTCACACAAACTCACTCACTCACTCACTCACTCACTCACTCACTCACTCACTCACTCACTCACTCACTCACCACTCACACTCACTCACTCACACTCACTCACTCACTCCCACACACACACACTCACTCATTCACTCACTCACTCACTCACTCACTCACTCACTCACTCACTCACTCACACACTCACTCACTCATACACACACTCACTCACTCACTCACTCTCTCTCTCTTACCTTTTTCTGCTTTAGTTCTGCCTTGTTGATGGTGTTCATCTGAACTGGAGGAGACAATCAATCAATAGTATATTAGTATGGTATTGTATAGTATTGTTAAGAAAAGTCTGAAGCAACTCTAGTCTCAAAAGATTCAATGCAAAAGAAAATCCTCAAAAGAGGCCGCACTCACACCCCTACCAGGGTTTCTCCTGCTGCTGTGCCTCAGCTGATTTGGGCCCCTGGTAAATGATCTCCCCTCTGTTGTGTTTCATGCCGTTCCTATCTGACATCACTGTCGGCTGCGAAGGCTCCTGGGGCTTCTCGTTGCTATGGCACCCCTGGGTACAGCCCTACGATAGGAAAGTCCACTAGGAAAGTCCACTCGGGATGCTGTCTCTGATACCTATGGTCCAAACGCAATCTAAAGCATTCTCAGAAGTCCCCTACACATTCATGACCTATAATACATCTCTGCACAGACTAATCTCTCCTCATTCATTTACTTATTTCAGCAACTAAAGGCTTTTCCGTATAGTCGTATAATGTTGGTGAGGTATATTTTTCTGTTTTAATTTTACTCCGGAATCACGATGATAAATACAATCGTTTTTCTCGAGTGCACTTTTAACAGACCTGAGATGTACTTTTGGTCGAGAGCTTCAAGTTCCTCGGTGTCCATATCACTAAGGACCTACTGTCTCATGGTCCAAATACAGCAAGATAGATGTGAAGAAGGTGCGACTACGTCTCTTCCCCCTCAGGAGGCTGAAAAGACTTGGGCCCCTCAGGTCCTCAATAAGTTCCACAGCTGCACCATTGAAAGCATCTTGACTGGCTGCATCAGCGCTTGTTATTGCAACTGCTTGGCATCCAATCACAAGGCACCACAGAGGGTAGTGCGTACGGCCCAGTACATCACTGGGGCCAAGCTTCTTGACATCCAGGACCTGTATACTAGGCAGTGTCAGAGGAAGGCCCTAAAAATGGACAAAAACCTCCAGACACCCAAGTCACAGACTGTTCTCTCTGCTTCCACGGGGACATACTTCTTTCACTGTACAGCCCTACCTATGGGTTGTGGATCAATGACATGGGGTACCAGTCTACTCAGTGACACCCAGAGAACATTAGCATCGTAGCTCTTATTGCGGGACTCTGAAACAACTGTGAAATGAGACACATTTATTGTACAATGGTGCATTGTGATCGCAGTGGTGTGGTGGGCTTGGCTTGCAAATTCAGCACACACAACATTCTATAATAGAATTGTGTTATTTGATGTGTATCTTTATTGACACACAAAGACCCAAACGGCGTTCCAAAGTTTGGTGGAAACACCACTGGTGGGAAAATGCGCATATTGTCTTTATTCGGATTCTAGAATGTTCCCATGAAAATCTGTCGGGCAATTGGATGGAAACCTAGCGAGTGTCTGCCTCTCTCATAGGCACATCTGTCACACACACGTTTACAATCTCTCAATCCGGAATCTCTCCATGATATATCAGTGATTGGATGACTACAACTCTAGCACACGGTGTTCCTAACAGACACACTAAAACAGTGACGACCTGTCATTCACAGCATGTTTTGATCCACACATTTTTACCCCAAAATAAATACAAATGTTTTTTTTTTGGGGGGGGTTGCCTGTTTTGGGTGTTATTTTGGCGTTAATATGTGTCACATATCAGTTTGCAAACAATGTAAAAAATATATCATTGAGTTAATGAAGCTGCATTAAAACATGGTCTCTTTTTTGTTTTCTTGAGTAAAGCAGCTCCAAAATGCTGGTGTTTCAGCCTAGCTCAGTGCTTTCTGTGGTGATGGGGCAAGCCAGCAGAAAATACAGAGCGTTGCACCGTGATTGGCTCAGTGTTCTGTCACTCATGGGGACACTACGTCACCGCCAAGTCTAAGGATCGAGCTCGAAAATACAAGCACTTTGGGTGCTGCCATCGAGTTACATTAGAAGTTCCCATGAAAGGAGGCTCAAGGTCATTGGCCACAGATAAAATGACGTCAAATCTAGTAGCTTTGATTGGACTAATGTCAACATAATTTCAAAATCTTAGCTAGCAGTCATCATGAATCAAGTCGACAATCTACTGGCAAATCCTTGTCATATGACGATACATTCTAGATAAAACGTATCGGTGCTCATCAGTCATTGGACATAAACATTACACAAGTTGAATATCGCAAATTCAACAATGAGTGGTTTGGAAGGAATCAGCGGCTAACTGCAAGCACTGCAAAGCAATCACTAGCCTGCTATTCAGTGGAGTGGCTGTGTGGTCCCAAGTCTAAGATTAAGTCTATATTCCTAGTTTAAAATTATAAACTTGGAACTGCAAAATCGGACTTCAAAGAGTTCAAGAGCACTGCGAACCCAGGAAAACGAGCTATGACTGGGAAAATACGCTTTGAACTTTCATCCAACTCGAAATTGTAAATCCGGAAGTCGGGCCTCTTTCTAGAGCTACGACCTGAAGATCACTGACTTCATACCCCTCTCACTTACTCCTCGCTCCCGCTCTTCAGCTGTCAGTCGTTATCTAGCGGTGGATTGGCATTACCCTGGCCTGCCCTGGCTGTGTGTGTCCTGGTAGTTTGGACTAAGGACTGTCACTAATAAATGTTGGCTTATTACTGGCTTTTTGGGACAGACATAAAACTGGACACGCTAAGGCCTACTGTAGGTCCACCTCTTGCCCTACACTAACGCCAAACTATTTTCAATAGCATACCGGCTTGACCTTTGAATTCTGTGTGGTTTTGAAACAGAACAAAAATCACAAAACACTAAAAGGAATGGAAAATGACTTTATTTCATCTTCTTCTTAAAAAAAAAAAAAGTAAAATAAAACAAAAGTAAAATAAAAGCCCATAATTGAATTATATTCTGAAACATTTGTTATGTATTATTTCCATGCTTAATAAAATCATTATATTTCTGCATAAATAAATAAACATTTACAAAGAGGGGGAAGAACGAGAAGAATCAGAGACGAAGGTGTCATTCTCTGAATCATTGACGACCAATCAATCGATCAACAACTGATCAAATGGACAATTCATTGCTGGCCTGTAGACATGCAGCCAATCGTCTTCCTTCCTTCTCCATACATGAAATCCCCCATTGGGTATTATATCATATTATATATATATACCGCATAATGCAATTATCTCTCAGGTTCAGAAAAATGTAACAAAAGAAAACAAAATAACATTATAGCAGGTGTGTGTGTGTGTGTCTGTGTGCATCCCAAATGACAATCTCTTCCCTACTGTACGTAGTTCACTAAGTAATGCACTCTGTAGGGGACAGGCTATCATTTAGGATGTATATTACGTGTGTTTGTATGTACATACTAAATCACCAGTCAGAAGAGTAGTTATCAACAACAACAACAAAACATTTAGGAAAAAATAATGTGCACAGGAAAATCTTTGAACGAACACACCGACTGAAAATGAGGGAAGTTATGTTGTTTGTTTTGTTTTTGTTTTTAACAAATAAAACAAATACATTTCAGGGATTTATCCAAATGTATCCATTCGTAACCCCAAAAGCCTCCCCATTCCTTTGTGCGTTTCAGATTGACTGACACGTATCGGTCTCGTATGGAAAGGATCACACACACAGAGGCTGCTTCACTTACAGATAGTATCAAAAAGACCCATTTCAATAGGAGTCAAAGTAACATGGCATCTTTGGAAAAGTGGGTCGGGCTACACCCTTCAGACCAATGCATTTTGAGAAGACGGGAATCAAGGAAAGACAATTGAGATTGAATAGGTCTGTTTAGGTTAGGGGTACCGGTTCTTGTAGCAGGTTAGGTTAGGGGTACCGGTTCTTGTAGCAGGTTAGGTTAAGAGTGCCTTTTCATGACAACACGGACACTTGAGCAAGTTGACAGGGTAGATCAGATCAAGCTTTTAACTAGCCTGGAATCCAAGCTGATATGCTTACAGTCTTGTTTCACCAGGCTAGCTTTTAAAGGTGTAGCGAGGACAAGACATCACCAGGCTAGCTTTTAAAGGTGTAGCGAGGACAAGACATCACCAGGCTAGCTTTTAAGGTGTAGCGAGGACAAGACATCACCAGGCTAGCTTTTAAAGGTGTAGCGAGGACAAGACATCACCAGGCTAGCTTTTAAGGTGTAGCGAGGACAAGACATCACCAGGCTAGCTTTTAAAGGTGTAGCGAGGACAAGACATCACCAGGCTAGCTTTTAAAGGTGTAGCGAGGACAAGACATCACCAGGCTAGCTTTTAAGGTGACATCACCAGGCTAGCTTTTAAAGGAGCAAGACATCACCAGGCTAGCTTTTAAAGGTGTAGCGAGGACAAGACATCATCAGGCTACTTTTAAAGGTGTAGCAGGATATCACCAGGCTAGCTTTTAAAGGTGTAGCGAGGACAAGACATCACCAGGCTAGCTTTTAAAGGTGTAGCGAGGACAAGACATCACCAGGCTAGCTTTTAAAGGTGTAGCGAGGACAAGACATCACCAGGCTAGCTTTTAAAGGTGTAGCGAGGACAAGACATCACCAGGCTAGCTTTTAAAGGTGTAGCGAGGACAAGACATCACGACCATGTATTCATTGAGGAGAGAAGACTCTCCACGCTGTCACTCTCTGCCCTTCCACCACTTTGAAACCAGCTCAAATTTACACAAAACACCTCCATTTACAGGCAGGACTTGCTTTATACATTGTTTTCTCTGCATGGAATCCCAAAAATAATAAGTAAAGACAAACTGGAGAACACAAGACGTGATAAATTCAGGAGAAAGGAGAGAGAAAAAAATGTTGTTTTGGGAGATTTCACTTCTTTTTTTTTTTTTTTTAACGGCAAACAAAAAGTTGTATTCCAAATGGCACCAGGTTCCCTATATAGTGCACTACTTTTGACCAGAGCCCTGTTCCCTATATAGTGCACTACTTTAGACCAGAGCCCTATGGCTTAGGGTTGATTCAAGATCCTAGAACTGCTACCCAGAGCTCCATGCCCACCAGATTCAGGGACTGTATGAATCTGGGGAGTCCAGAGAAGGGCATCTGTTTTGGGCCACAAAGATTGAGGGAAGCCCTTAACTTCCAAACCACCACTCAACAACCACCCCCCCCCTTACATAGGTGCTGCTATAGCGAGGCTATCCTTTAGACAAAGAGACATTTCAGAAAGACTACAGGCCTCATCTTTCATAAGGATGATATATCACCCGTAGCCAGCCGATTGGCTATCGATGCATATATATTCCAATCCAAGACAGTTTTAAAGTTTCCAGGATTGATGGACACTGGAGTGGGGACATGCCCACTCACAGCAGAAGCAGTGAAGGCCAATGACAGAGCCCAGAGAAACAGGAAGTTAGATGGGGATTCTAAAGCCGTATCTAAAGGAGAACGAAGAAGAGACAGCACCTTGGGGGTAATTCTAGAGCTGGGTCTACCTGACAGTATACAAGGAGGGGGATATTTTATATCTATAATCTACCCGGCACTGGATGAGACCAGAGGAAGAATCTAGAGCTGTACGTACTAGACAGGCATTGGAGAGACCAGAGGAAGAATCTAGAGCTGTACATACTAGACAGGCATTGGAGAGACCAGAGGAAGAGAGTAACAGAGTTTCATAAAAGGTGTTATGTTAATATACATCATTATCATTTAGGTGTATGATGTCTAAGCAGGTGTTTGGAGAGGTTGGACTTGCGAGCAAAGCTGAGAAAGCAGTACATACTAGACAGGCATTGGAGACCAGAGAAACAATCTAGAGCAGTACATACTAGACAGGCATTGGAGACCAGAGAAACAATCTAGAGCTGTACATACTAGACAGGCATTGGAGACCAGAGAAAGAATCTAGAGCTGTACGTACATCAGGTGGCATAGTCATCATACACTTCAGCGCCAAGATATTAGCCTGGTCCCAGGTCTTTTGCCTACTCCACGGTCAACATTTAGCATGACAATTACATAAGAAGTTGGCAAGAGAGCACAGACCTGCTACCAAGATCCATGAAACAGACCTGCTACCAAGATCCAGGCAACAGACCCGCTACCAAGATCCAGGAAACAGACCCGCTACCAAGATCCAGGAAACAGACCCGCTACCAAGATCCAGGAAACAGACCCGCTACCAAGATCCAGGAAACAGACCCGCTACCAAGATCCAGGAAACAGACCCGATCCAGGAAACAGACCAGCTACTAAGACCTGCCAAGATCCAGGAAACAGACCTACCAAGATCCAGGAAACAGACCTGCTACCAAGATCCAGGAAACAGACCTGCTACCAAGATCCAGGAAACAGACCTGCTACCAAGATCCAGGAAACAGACCTGCTACCAAGATCCAGGAAACAGACCTGCTACCAAGATCCAGGAAACAGACCTGCTACCAAGATCCAGGAAACAGACCTGCTACCAAGATCCAGGAAACGGACAGAAAACAGCCCTGGGTGAGCAACACATGGCACGCGCAGGAACACACACCAATGTGTTTTATACAGGGGAATTACGACGGTGGAAATTGTGGCAATTTGTCCAAAAGATGTTAACCCCTCGCCTGTTTCACCTGAGCCCCAATAGTTACACTGACATCCTTTCATAAAGCAATCCGGGAACCAGAGTGTTATCAAACCAGTAGTGGCTTGTCCATTTTACACTCAATGTGTCCCAAAAGGTATTTAACAACAAAGTTGTTGGCAATAAGGTTCAGAAAGTGAACCAGTAACAACCTTGACACACAGACTGTTCAGAACATCGTGAAACACCCGTTATGGGAGTCGTCTTAGACTCAACAACAGGACATCATCCCTTGACACCAGAAGTTACATCCTTTCATATGACATCTTGAAATTTGGGAGGAAAATTGACAGAGCATTGCTTTAAAACAATACATAATGAGTAATGACATTATGATTAAAAAAATATATAAAAATGGACATTATTACCACCAGAATTATCCCAGAAAAATCTAACATTGTTCAGTGTGTGTTTCTGCATGTGTATGTGTGTGTGTAACGTGCTACATGCATGTGTGTACATCTGTATGTACACGTTATTGCATGCCTGTGTGTGTGTGTGTGTGTGTGTGTGTGTGTGTGTGTGTGTGTAAGCATGAATCCATCACAATTCGAGGGCACAGCAGGATGAGGAAACTGTTTTTACAAGATACAGACGCAGTAGAGAGGAGGGGATAGAAACATTTTACACCAGGAATGTTCCCAAATGGCAACCTATTCTCTAAATACTGTAGGCCCCCTACTTTTAACCAGGGCCCTTAGGGCAGTAGTGCACTTGATAGGGAACAGGGTGCCATTTCAGATGCGCTCAACAGTTCTCTAGCTCTCTCATGGACAGACAGAAATACATGAGAAGCAGGCAAGAGTTGGGAGGATGGTGAGGGTAGAGGGCTGTCCTTAATGCTTTCTATCCAGTCTGATTGATGGTAGGATGATGGTGAGGGTAGAGGGCTGTCCTTAATGTTTTCTATCCAGTCTGATTGATGGTAGGATGATGGTGAGGGTAGAGGGCTGTCCTTAATGTTTTATATCCAGTCTGATTGATGGTAGGATGATGGTGAGGGTAGAGGGCTGTCCTTAATGTTTTCTATCCAGTCTGATTGATGGTAGGATGATGGTGAGGGTAGAGGGGTGTCCTTAATGTTTTCTATCCAGTCTGATGGTAGGATGATGGTGAGGGTAGAGGGGTGTCCTTAATGTTTTCTATCCAGTCTGATTGATGGTAGGATGATGGTGAGGAGGGGTGTCCTTAATGTTGTCTATCCAGTCTGATTGATGGTAGGATGATGGTGAGGGTAGAGGGGTGTCCTTAATGTTGTCTATCCAGTCTGATTACACCTGGTGATGGCTTCTCCATGTCTGAAACACCTCCCCTGGGTAACATACAGACCGTAACTGCTTTTTCTGAACTAGCAAACAGTCAAGGACGGCTAGCGAGCAGGGACAAACATTTCCACCCGGTTGATGAGTAACGGTGAGAAAGTTGGAAAACAAAAAACATCTTTAATTTGGTGACCTTTTAGTCTAAGAAAGCAGGTAGAGACCAGCTCACTAAGTAATGCTTTATAAACAGTGCGCGCACACACACAGAGATAGAAAACCAGAACACAAGATCCTACCGGTTTGTAACCATCTCACCAACCAGAGAGGATGGCTCCAACTGTAACCTACCCATCTATTTGTAGACAAATCAGTCCGTTCTGCCCATGGCTAGATTCACACCTCTGTCTGTTTCTGTGTGTGTGCCAAAGTGCTCAATATCAGCTCAGTAGCATACCTACAACATCGAAGAGTCCCAGTCATTTCAACGGGCTGTAATCCATCCATCTACACCAAAGGTAACAGAAGACAAACTAAACCAACACAGAAAAGTCAATGTACACACGGGTCCTAAGTGTAATGAACCTATGACCTTTCACACCTGACCCCTTCACACCGTCTACTCTAAAAGACCTATCCATTTATAGGGGTTCAGTATTATTTTTATTTTTTTGGGGGGTTGTTTGTTTGAGGGTGGGGGCTGTTTCAGACAGAGAGGTAAGCCTTTATGATATCATAAACACTCTTCCTTGCTCTACCCTCCATCTCCCGGGTTCATCAGCCTCTTCCTCTCCTCTTCCTCTCCTCTTGTATTTGGTGTTGGTTGGTTTTTCTTCTGTCTGCCCCTCAGTCTTTCATTCATTCATTCGTTTCCCTTTTCTTCGTTTGTCCGCTCTGTGTGTTTTATGCCATCATTTTTTTGGCGCTCTGCTCCCCCAGGTGAAATTACATGAACTGCATCTGAGACGGAGAGAAAGAAGAGAGAAAGAGGAAGGAAAGGCAGTCAGTGAGGGAAAATGGCAGAAAAGGACACTAAACTGCAGAGGAAAATGGGTTTGTGAGTTCGGATGTACAATTGTAGGGCCATAAAGGACTTTGGACTAAGGGTGTAGGTCAGGTAGGGTAACTTGAGTTCAGGGGATGGGGCATAACAGTGTTGTAAGGGTCTGGGGGGTCACCTGGGCTCCAGGCATGGGGGAGAAGGGGTTTGTGGGTCTGAGTACAGGCTGGTTGTACATCATGGGCTGGGGGGCCATCACCTGTACACCCCCCATCTGACCCATCTGAGGGACCTGGGGAAGAAAAAACATATCAAGCTTTTCTTTTTGTTTTAAAAATGGGTCAAGCAGTGAGAGACAGGAAAGTTGGGGGACATGTTTAGCATCAGAAGGATGTGGGCCTTGCTAGGCCACGGCCATTCTTCTAGCAAAATACATACCAGGTATTAATATGGCTGTGTGAACAGGACTCACCATTCCATACATAGGCACTTGCGGTGTGGTCATGGGGAAAGGCATAGGAGCTGGAGCCTGTATGGGAGGAGAGAGAGACCTGGTTAACAGAGCTGAGGGACAATTAAAGACTGGTCTAAACAGGTAAAACTGATGGGATGACCTCCACGGACACCACATTCATCAACAGGTAAACTACAGATAAATACACTTCAAATAAACTACATGTAAATATAGGTCAAATAAACTACATGTAAATATAGGTCAAATAAACTACATGTAAATATAGGTCAAATAAACTACATGTAAATATAGGTCAAATAAACTACATGTAAATACAGGTAAATAAACTACATGGGTCAAATAAACTACATGTAAATATAGGTCAAATAAACTACATGTAAATATAGGTCAAATAAACTACATGTAAATATAGGTCAAATAAACTACATGTAAATATAGGTCAAATAAACTACATGTAAATATAGGTCAAATAAACTACATGTAAATATAGGTCAAATAAACTACATGTAAATATAGGTCATATAAACTACATGTAAATACAGGTCAAATAAACTACATGTAAATATAGGTCAAATAAATTGCTAATAAATAAAGGCAAAATAACCTAAAAGAAACAACTACATGTAAATACAGGTCAAATAAACTATAAATAGATGCAGGTAAAATAAAACAAACAGGTAAACAAACTACAGGTAAAATGATTTACAGATAAACTACAGGTATAATGATAAACTACAGGTATAATGATAAACTACAGGTAAAATGATAAACTACAGGTAAAATGATTTACAGATAAACTACCGGTATAATGATTTACAGATAAACTACAGGTAAAATGATAAACTACAGGTATAATGATTTACAGATAAACTACAGGTATAATGATAAACTACAGGTATAATGATAAACTACAGGTATAATGGTTTACAGATAAACTACAGGTATAATGGTTTACAGATAAACTACAGGTATAATGGTTTACAGGTAAACTACAGGTAAAATGATTTACAGGTAAACTACAGGTAAAATGATTTACAGGTAAACTACAGGTAAAATGATTTACAGGTAAACTACAGGTATAATGATTTACAGGTAAACTACAGGTAAAATGATTTACAGGTAAACTACAGGTATAATGATTTACAGATAAACTACAGGTATAATGATTTACAGGTAAACTACAGGTATAATGGTTTAAAGATAAACTACAGGTATAATGATTTACAGGTAAACTACAGGTAAAATGATTTACAGATAAACTACAGGTAAAATGATAAACTACGGGTATAATGATTTACAGGTAAACTACAGGTAAAATGATAAACTACAGGTAAAATTATTTACAGATAAACTACAGGTAAAATGATTTACAGATAAACTACAGGTAAAATGATAAACTACAGGTAAAATGATAAACTACAGGTATAATGATAAACTACAGGTATAATGATAAACTACAGGTAAAATGATTTACAGATAAACTACAGGTAAAATGATTTAAAGATAAACTACAGGTATAATGATTTACAGATAAACTACAGGTAAAATGATTTACAGATAAACTACAGGTAAAATGATAAACTACAGGTATAATGATAAACTACAGGTAAAATGATTTACAGATAAACTACAGGTAAAATGATTTAAAGATAAACTACAGGTAAAATGATAAACTACAGGTGTAATGATTTACAGATAAACTACAGGTAAAATAAATAACTACAGGTAAACTACAGGTATAATGATTAGGTATAATGATAAACTACAGGTATAATGATAAACTACAGGATAAACTACAGGTATAATGATAAACTACAGGTATAATGATAAACTACAGGTATAATGGTTTACAGATAAACTACAGGTATAATGATTTACAGATAAACTACAGGTATAATGATTTACAGATAAACTACAGGTAAAATGATTTACAGGTAAACTACAGGTAAAATGATTTACAGATAAACTACAGGTATAATGATAAACTACAGGTATAATGATTTACAGATATACTACAGGTATAATGATAAACTACAGGTATAATGATAAACTACAGGTAAAATGATTTACAGATAAACTACAGGTATAATGATAAACTACAGGTATAATGATAAACTACAGGTATAATGATAAACTACAGGTATAATGATTTACAGATAAACTACAGGTATAATGATAAACTACAGGTATAATGATAAACTACAGGTATAATGATAAACTACAGGTATAATGATTTACAGATAAACTACAGGTATAATGATAAACTACAGGTATAATGATAAACTACAGGTATAATGATAAACTACGGGTATAATGATTTACAGATAAACTACAGGTAAAATAAATAAATATAGATACAACAAACTACAGGTATAATGATTTACAGATAAACTACAGGTATAATGATAAACTACAGGTATAATGATAAACTACAGGTATAATGATAAACTACAGGTAAAATGATTTACAGATAAACTACAGGTATAATGATAAACTACAGGTATAATGATTTACAGATAAACTACAGGTATAATGATTTATAGATAAACTACAGGTATAATGATAAACTACAGGTATAATGATAAACTACAGGTATAATGATAAACTACAGGTAAAATGATAAACTACAGGTAAAATGATTTACAGATAAACTACAGGTATAATGATAAACTACAGGTATAATGATAAACTACAGGTATAATGATAAACTACAGGTAAAATGATTTACAGATAAACTACAGGTATAATGATAAACTACAGGTATAATGATTTACAGATAAACTACAGGTATAATGATTTATAGATAAACTACAGGTATAATGATAAACTACAGGTATAATGATAAACTACAGGTATAATGATAATGATAAACTACAGGTATAATGATAAACTACAGGTATAATGATAAACTACAGGTATAATGATTTATAGATAAACTACAGGTATAATGATAAACTACAGGTATAATGATAAACTACAGGTATAATGATTTAAATAAACTACAGGTAAAATGATTTATAGATAAACTACAGGTATAATGATAAACTACAGGTATAATGATAAACTACAGGTATAATGTAGGTATAATGATAAACTACAGGTATAATGATAAACTACAGGTATAATGATTTATAGATAAACTACAGGTATAATGATAAACTACAGGTATAATGATAAACTACAGGTATAATGATAAACTACAGGTAAAATGATTTACAGATAAACTACAGGTATAATGATAAACTACAGGTATAATGATAAACTACAGGTATAATGATAAACTACAGGTATAATGATAAACTACAGGTATAATGATTTACAGATAAACTACAGGTATAATGATAAACTACAGGTATAATGATAAACTACAGGTATAATGATAAACTACAGGTAAAATGATAAACTACAGGTATAATGATAAACTACAGGTATAATGATAAACTACAGGTATAATGATTTATAGATAAACTACAGGTATAATGATAAACTACAGGTATAATGATAAACTACAGGTATAATGATAAACTACAGGTAAAATGAGGTAAAATGATAAACTACAGGTATAATGATAAACTACAGGTATAATGATAAACTACAGGTATAATGATAAACTACAGGTAAAATGATAAACTACAGGTATAATGATAAACTACAGGTAAAATGATTTAGATAAACAGATGATAAACTACAGGTAAAATGATAAACTACAGGTAAAATGATAAACTACAGGTATAATGATAAACTACAGGTATAATGATAAACTACAGGTATAATGATTTATAGATAAACTACAGGTATAATGATAAACTACAGGTATAATGATAAACTACAGGTATAATGATAAACTACAGGTAAAATGATTTACAGATAAACTACAGGTATAATGATAAACTACAGGTATAATGATATAATGATAAACTACAGGTATAATGATTTATAGATAAACTACAGGTATAATGATAAACTACAGGTAAAATGATTTACAGATAAACTACAGGTATAATGATAAACTACAGGTATAATGATTTATAGATAAACTACAGGTATAATGATAAACTACAGGTATAATGATAAACTACAGGTATAATGATTTACAGATAAACTACAGGTAAAATGATAAACTACAGGTATAATGATAAACTACAGGTAAAATGATAAACTACAGGTATAATGATAAACTACAGGTATAATGATAAACTACAGGTAAAATGATAAACTACAGGTAAAATGATAAACTACAGGTATAATGATAAACTACAGGTAAAATGATAAACTACAGGTAAAATGATAAACTACAGGTATAATGATAAACTACAGGTAAAATGATTTACAGATAAACTACAGGTATAATGATAAACTACAGGTATAATGATAAACTACAGGTATAATGATAAACTACAGGTAAAATGATAAACTACAGGTATAATGATAAACTACAGGTAAAATGATAAACTACAGGTATAATGATAAACTACAGGTATAATGATAAACTACAGGTAAAATGATTTACAGATAAACTACAGGTATAATGATAAACTACAGGTAAAATGATTTACAGATAAACTACAGGTAAAATGATTTACAGATAAACTACAGGTAAAATAAATAACTACAGGTAAACTATAAATAAATATAGATACAACAAACTACCGGTAAAATGATTTACAGATAAACTACAGGTATAATGATTTACCTGTAGTTATTTATTTTACCTATAGTTTAACTATAAATAAATGTAGGTACCTCAAACTACAGATAAATACAGGCACAATAAACTACAGATAAATACAGGCCATATAAACTACAGGTAAAGAGGTCATATAAACTACAGGTAAAGAGGTCATATAAACTACAGGTAAAGAGGTCATATAAACTACAGGTAAAGAGGTCATATAAACTACAGGTAAAGAGGTCATATAAACTACAGGTAAAGAGGTCATATAAACTACAGGTAAAGAGGTCAAATAAACTACAGGTAAAGAGGTCATATAAACTACGGCTTTCTACTAGATGTTAGAACATTGTTGCTATAACAACCTCCACTCTTCTGGGAAGGCTTTCTACTAGATGTTGGAACATTGCTGCTGGGGACTTGCTTCCATTCAGCCACAAGAGCATCAGTGAGGTCGGGCACTGATGTTGGGTGATTAGGCCTGGCTCGCAGTCAGCATTCCAATTCATCACAAAGGTGTTCAATAGGGTTGAGGTCAGGGCTCTGTGAAGGCCAGTCAAGTTCTTCCACACCGATCGACAAACCATTTCTGTATGGACCTCGCTTGATGCACAGGGGCATTGTCATGCTGAAACAGGAAAGGGTATTCCCCAAACTGTTGCCACAAAGTTGGAAGTTCAGAATTGTCTAAAATGTCATTGTATGCTGTAGCATTAAGATCTCTCTTCACTGGAACTAAGGGTCCCGAACCATGAAAAACAGCCCCAGACCATTATTCCTCCTCCACCAAAGTTTACAGTTGGCACTATGCATTGAGGCGGGTAGAGTTCTCCTGGCATCCGCCAAATTCAGATTAGTCCGTCGGACTGCCAGATGGTGAAGAGTGATTCATCACACTGCTCCAGAGTCCAATGGAGGCGAGCTTCACACCACCTCAGCCGGCGCTTGGCATTGTGCATGGTGATCTTAGGCTTGTGTGCGGCTCCTCGGCCACGGAAACCCCTTTCATGAAGTCCTCGACAAACAGTTATTGTGCTGACGTTGCTTCCAGGGGCAGTTTGGGACTCGGTAGTGAGTGTTGCAACCGAGGACAGACAATTTATTTGCGCTGTGTGCTTCAGCACTCAGCGGTCCTGTTCTGTGAGCTTGTGTGGCCTACCACGTCGTGGCTGAGCCGTTGTTGCTCCTAGACGTTTCCACTTCACAATAACAGCACTTACAGTTGACCATGGCAGCTCTAGCAGGGCAGAAATCTGACAAACTGACTCGTTGGAAAGGTGGCATCCTAAAACGGTGCCACGTTGAAAGTCAAGGAGCTCTTCAGTAAGGTCAGTC
>NC_088407.1:14832349-14862349 GCF_034236695.1 Oncorhynchus nerka
TCTTCACTAGGTCTCACTGTGTCGTCGCTGAGGGGCTAAAGCTCTTCACTAGGTCTCACTGTGTCGTCGCTGAGGGGTAAAAAGCTCTTCACTAGGTCTCACTGTGTCGTCGCTGAGGGGTAAAGCTCTTCACTAGGTCTCACTGTGTCGTCGCTGAGGGGTAAAGCTCTTCACTAGGTCTCACTGTGTCGTCGCTGAGGGGTAAAGCTCTTCACTAGGTCTCACTGTGTCGTCGCTGAGGGGTAAAGCTCTTCACTAGGTCTCACTGTGTCGTCGCTGAGGGGTAAAGCTCTTCACTAGGTCTCACTGTGTCGTCGCTGACTGGTAAAGCTCTTCACTAGGTCTCACTGTGTCGTCGCTGAGGGGTAAAGCTCTTCACTAGGTCTCACTGTGTCGTCGCTGAGGGGTAAAGCTCTTCACTAGGTCTCACTGTGTCGTCGCTGAGGGGTAAAGCTCTTCACTAGGTCTCACTGTGTCGTCGCTGAGGGGTAAAGCTCTTCACTAGGTCTCACTGTGTCGTCGCTGACTGGCAAAGCTCTTCACTAGGTCTCACTGTGTCGTCGCTGAGGGGCAAAGCTCTTCACTAGGTCTCACTGTGTCGTCGCTGACTGGCAGAGCTCTTCACTAGGTCTCACTGTGTGAGGGGTAAAAAGCGGTCGCTGAGGGGTAAAGCTCTTCACTAGGTCTCACTGTGTCGTCGCTGAGGGGTAAAGCTCTTCACTAGGTCTCACTGTCGTCGCTGAGGGGTAAAGCTCTTCACTAGGTCTCACTGTGTCGTCGCTGACTGGCAAAGCTCTTCACTAGGTCTCACTGTGTTGTCGCTGAGGGGTAAAGCTCTTCACTAGGTCTCACTGTGTCGTCGCTGACTGGCAAAGCTCTTCACTAGGTCTCACTGTGTCGTCGCTGACTGGGTAAAGCTCTTCACTAGGTCTCACTGTGTCGTCGCTGACTGGTAAAGCTCTTCACTAGGTCTCACTGTGTCGTCGCTGACTGGCAAAGCTCTTCACTAGGTCTCACTGTGTCGTCGCTGAGGGGTAAAGCTCTTCACTAGGTCTCACTGTGTCGTCGCTGACGGGTAAAGCTCTTCACTAGGTCTCACTGTGTCGTCGCTGAGGGGTAAAGCTCTTCACTAGGTCTCACTGTGTCGTCGCTGACTGGACAAAGCTCTTCACTAGGTCTCACTGTGTCGTCGCTGAGGGTAAAGCTCTTCACTAGGTCTCACTGTGTCGTCGCTGAGGGGTAAAGCTCTTCACTAGGTCTCACTGTGTCGTCGCTGAGGGGTAAAGCTCTTCACTAGGTCTCACTGTGTCGTCGCTGACTGGTAAAGCTCTTCACTAGGTCTCACTGTGTCGTCCGCTGAGGGGAGGGGTAAAGCTCTTCACTAGGTCTCACTGTGTCGTCGCTGACGGGCAAAGCTCTTCACTAGGTCTCACTGTGTCGTCGCTGAGGGGTAAAGCTCTTCACTAGGTCTCACTGTGTCGTCGCTGACGGGTAAAGCTCTTCACTAGGTCTCACTGTGTCGTCGCTGAGGGGTAAAGCTCTTCACTAGGTCTCACTGTGTCGTCGCTGACTGGCAAAGCTCTTCACTAGGTCTCACTGTGTCGTCGCTGACTGGCAAAGCTCTTCACTAGGTCTCACTGTGTCGTCGCTGAGGGGTAAAGCTCTTCACTAGGTCTCACTGTGTCGTCGCTGAGGGGCAAAGCTCTTCACTAGGTCTCACTGTGTCGTCGCTGACGCTGAGGGGTAAAGCTCTTCACTAGGTCTCACTGTGTCGTCGCTGAGGGGTAAAGCTCTTCACTAGGTCTCACTGTGTCGTCGCTGAGGGGCTAAAGCTCTTCACTAGGTCTCACTGTGTCGTCGCTGAGGGGTAAAGCTCTTCACTAGGTCTCACTGTGTCGTCGCTGAGGGGTAAAGCTCTTCACTAGGTCTCACTGTGTCGTCGCTGAGGGGTAAAGCTCTTCACTAGGTCTCACTGTGTCGTCGCTGAGGGGTAAAGCTCTTCACTAGGTCTCACTGTGTCGTCGCTGGTCTCACTGGTCAAGCCGCTGAAAAAGCTCTTCACTAGGTCTCACTGTGTCGTCGCTGAGGGTAAAGCTCTTCACTAGGTCTCACTGTGTCGTCGCTGAGGGGTAAAGCTCTTCACTAGGTCTCACTGTGTCGTCGCTGAGGGGTAAAGCTCTTCACTAGGTCTCACTGTGTCGTCGCTGAGGGGTAAAGCTCTACACTAGGTCTCACTGTGTCGTCGCTGAGGGGTAAAGCTCTACACTAGGTCTCACTGTGTCGTCGCTGAGGGGTAAAGCTCTTCACTAGGTCTCACTGTGTCGTCGCTGACGGGCAAAGCTCTTCACTAGGTCTCACTGTGTCGTCGCTGAGGGGTAAAGCTCTTCACTAGGTCTCACTGTGTCGTCGCTGAGGGGTAAAGCTCTTCACTAGGTCTCACTGTGTCGTCGCTGAGGGGTAAAGCTCTTCACTAGGTCTCACTGTGTCGTCGCTGAGGGGTAAAGCTCTTCACTAGGTCTCACTGTGTCGTCGCTGAGGGGTAAAGCTCTTCACTAGGTCTCACTGTGTCGTCGCTGACTGGCAAAGCTCTTCACTAGGTCTCACTGTGTCGTCGCTGAGGGGCAAAGCTCTTCACTAGGTCTCACTGTGTCGTCGCTGACTGGCAGAGCTCTTCACTAGGTCTCACTGTGTCGTCGCTGAGGGGTAAAGCTCTTCACTAGGTCTCACTGTGTCGTCGCTGAGGGGTAAAGCTCTTCACTAGGTCTCACTGTCGTCGCTGAGGGGTAAAGCTCTTCACTAGGTCTCACTGTGTCGTCGCTGAGGGATAAAGCTCTTCACTAGGTCTCACTGTGTCGTCGCTGAGGGGTAAAGCTCTTCACTAGGTCTCACTGTGTCGTCGCTGAGGGGTAAAGCTCTTCACTAGGTCTCACTGTGTCGTCGCTGACGGACAAAGCTCTTCACTAGGTCTCACTGTGTCGTCGCTGAGGGGTAAAGCTCTTCACTAGGTCTCACTGTGTCGTCGCTGAGGGGTAAAGCTCTTCACTAGGTCTCACTGTGTCGTCGCTGAGGGGTAAAGCTCTTCACTAGGTCTCACTGTGTCGTCGCTGAGGGGCAAAGCTCTTCACTAGGTCTCACTGTGTCGTCGCTGAGGGGTAAAGCTCTTCACTAGGTCTCACTGTGTCGTCGCTGAGGGGTAAAGCTCTTCACTAGGTCTCACTGTGTCGTCGCTGACTGGCAAAGCTCTTCACTAGGTCTCACTGTGTTGTCGCTGAGGGGTAAAGCTCTTCACTAGGTCTCACTGTGTCGTCGCTGACTGGCAAAGCTCTTCACTAGGTCTCACTGTGTCGTCGCTGACTGGCAAAGCTCTTCACTAGGTCTCACTGTGTCGTCGCTGACGGGCAAAGCTCTTCACTAGGTCTCACTGTGTCGTCGCTGACGGACAAAGCTCTTCACTAGGTCTCACTGTGTCGTCGCTGACTGGCAAAGCTCTTCACTAGGTCTCACTGTGTCGTCGCTGACGGACAAAGCTCTTCACTAGGTCTCACTGTGTCGTCGCTGACGGACAAAGCTCTTCACTAGGTCTCACTGTGTCGTCGCTGAGGGGTAAAGCTCTTCACTAGGTCTCACTGTGTCGTCGCTGACGGACAAAGCTCTTCACTAGGTCTCACTGTGTCGTCGCTGAGGGGTAAAGCTCTTCACTAGGTCTCACTGTGTCGTCGCTGAGGGGTAAAGCTCTTCACTAGGTCTCACTGTGTCGTCGCTGAGGGGTAAAGCTCTTCACTAGGTCTCACTGTGTCGTCGCTGACTGGCAAAGCTCTTCACTAGGTCTCACTGTGTCGTCGCTGAGGGGTAAAGCTCTTCACTAGGTCTCACTGTGTCGTCGCTGACGGACAAAGCTCTTCACTAGGTCTCACTGTGTCGTCGCTGACGGACAAAGCACTTCACTAGGTCTCACTGTGTCGTCGCTGACGGACAAAGCTCTTCACTAGGTCTCACTGTGTCGTCGCTGAGGGGTAAAGCTCTTCACTAGGTCTCACTGTGTCGTCGCTGACTGGCAAAGCTCTTCACTAGGTCTCACTGTGTCGTCGCTGACTGGCAAAGCTCTTCACTAGGTCTCACTGTGTCATCGCTGACTGGCAAAGCTCTTCACTAGGTCTCACTGTGTCGTCGCTGACGGACAAAGCTCTTCACTAGGTCTCACTGTGTCGTCGCCGAGGGGTAAAGCTCTTCACTAGGTCTCACTGTGTCGTCGCCGAGGGGTAAAACGCTTCACTAGGTCTCACTGTCGTCGCAGACGGGCAAAGCTCTTCACTAGGTCTCACTGTGTCGTCGCTGACGGGCAAAGCTCTTCACTAGGTCTCACTGTGTCTCACTGTGTCGCTGACGGGCAAAGCTCTTCACTAGGTCTCACTGTGTCGTCGCTGACTGGCAAAGCTCTTCACTAGGTCTCACTGTGTCGTCTTCACTAGGTCTGACTGGCAAAGCTCTTCACTAGGTCTCACTGTGTCGTCGCTGACTGGCAAAGCTCTTCACTAGGTCTCACTGTGTCGTCGCTGACTGGCAAAGCTCTTCACTAGGTCTCACTGTGTCGTCGCTGACTGGCAAAGCTCTTCACTAGGTCTCACTGTGTCGTCGCTGACTGGCAAAGCTCTTCACTAGGTCTCACTGTGTCGTCGCTGACGGACAAAGCTCTTCACTAGGTCTCACTGTGTCGTCGCTGACGGACAAAGCTCTTCACTAGGTCTCACTGTGTCGTCGCTGACTGGCAAAGCTCTTCACTAGGTCTCACTGTGTCGTCGCCGACGGACAAAGCTCTTCACTAGGTCTCACTGTGTCGTCGCCGAGGGGTAAAGCTCTTCACTAGGTCTCACTGTGTCGTCGCTGACGGACAAAGCTCTTCACTAGGTCTCACTGTGTCGTCGCTGACGGACAAAGCTCTTCACTAGGTCTCACTGTGTCGTCGCTGACGGACAAAGCTCTTCACTAGGTCTCACTGTGTCGTCGCTGACGGGCAAAGCTGCTTTAGTTTCTGTTTCGTTTCCAACATATCTGAAAGCTCTTCACTAGGCTCTGGAGATGGGTGGGTCTCTTCACAGGTCACTGGGATGGCAGTCCGACTGGTGGGCTCTTAACTAGGTCTCACTGTGTCAGTGGGATGGCAAAGTCCGGTCTCACTGGGTCCTAACACAGGTCAGTGGGACAGGTGTGCAGTCCGTCTCGGTGGGTCCTAACACAGGTCAGTGGGATGGCAGTCCGTCTCGGTGGGTCCTAACACAGGTCAGTGGGATGGCAGTCCGTCTCGGTGGGTCCTAACACAGGTCAGTGGGATGGCAGTCCGTCTCGGTGGGTCCTAACACAGGTCAGTGGGATGGCAGTCCGTCTCGGTGGGTCCTAACACAGGTCAGTGGGATGGCAGTCCGTCTCGGTGGGTCCTAACACAGGTCAGTGGGATGGCAGTCCGTCTCGGTGGGTCCTAACACAGGTCAGTGGGATGGCAGTCCGTCTCGGTGGGTCCTAACACAGGTCAGTGGGATGGCAGTCCGTCTCGGTGGGTCCTAACACAGGTCAGTGGGATGGCAGTCCGTCTCGGTGGGTCCTAACACAGGTCAGTGGGATGGCAGTCCGTCTCGGTGGGTCCTAACACAGGTCAGTGGGATGGCAGTCCGTCTCGGGAAAACACTGCAGTGGTCTGTCCCAAAACTACATTTACATGCTACGTAGCAAACTATCCAGAGTGTTGATTAACGCTATGTTTCTACCACATGATGGTTTGGTAATTAAAAACACTCAGATGTCAGACTATTTTAGTGGCTTTTCTTGGTGTACCTTATATCCCTTTTTCTCCCCAATTTCGTGAAATCCAATTGGTAGTTACAGTCTTGTGACCAGGAGTCTGAGTTTACAGACTTGTCCCCTACGGACTCGGGAGAGGTGAAGGTCGAGAGCCATGCGTCCTCCTAAACACGACCCCGCCAAGCCACACTGCTCGCTTAACCTGGAAGCCAGTCGCACCAATGTGTCGGTGGAAACACCGTACATCTGGCGACCGAAATCAGCTTGCAGGCGACCGGCCCGCCACAAGGAGTCGCTAGAGTGTGATGGGACAAGGACATCCTGGCCGGTCAAACCCTCTCCTAACCCGGACGACGCTGGGCCAAACCCTCTCCTAACCCGGACGACGCTGGGCCAAACCCTCTCCTAACCCGGACGACGCTGGGCCAAACCCTCTCCTAACCCGGACGACGCTGGGCCAATTGTCCGCCACCTCATGGGTCTCCCGGTCACGGCCGGCTGTGACACAGCCTGGGATCGAACCCGGGGCTGTAGTGAAGGCTCAATGACCGCGATGCAGCGCCTTAGACCACTGCGCCACTCAGTAGGCCAAGACTATCACTTATTTTAGTAGTGTGTTTTATGTCGAGAAGCAGTCTACTGTGTGTTATCAGCACTGCCTGCCTGGGACTGGAGTACAGTAGGATGGCAGACCGCCATAGCCCTCTATTGTCTAGGGAAAACGCTGCAGTAGTCTGGCTCTACATCACATCCACACACACTTACTTCTTGGCTGGGGCTCCTCCGAACTGCAGATCTGAGAGAGAGAGAGAGAGATGGGTGAGGTGTATTTAAAGAGAGAATCTAAGCCAGACAGACAGAAAGCCAGCCAGCCCTGGGGAGTAGTGAAGGCTCCTAAATACTGTTTACAGTAAGAGTAGCGGCTTGTGATCAGTGGCTCCCTACTGGGTTCCCTCTCACTGCCTGTCCTCTCTCTGTCTGCCCAAACTTCTGATAGCTACTAGGGCCAATCCCTACCATTAGGTAATCCAAGAGGGAAAGAAGAGAGGAGGAGAGAGGGGGAGAGGAGAGAGGGGTAGAGGAGAGAGGGGGAGAGGAGAAGAGAACAGAGGGAGAGAGGGGGAGAGGAGAGAGGGGAGAGAACAGAGGGGAGAGAACAGAGGGGGAGAGAACAGAGGGGAGAGAACAGAGGGGTAGAGAACAGAGGGGTAGAGAACAGAGGGGAGAGAACAGAGGGGTAGAGAACAGAGGGGTAGAGAACAGAGGGGGAAAGGAGAGGAGAGAGGGGTAGAGAACAGAGGGGTAGAGAACAGAGGGGTAGAGAACAGAGGGGGAGAGGAGAGGGGGAGAGGAGAGAGGGGAGAGGAGAGGGGGAGAACAGGGGGGAGAGAACAGAGGGGGAGAGAACAGAGGGGCAGAGAACAGAGGGTAGAGGACAGAGGGGTAGAGGAGAGAGGGGTAGAGGAGAGAGGGGTAGAGGAGAGAGACATGGAGAGTCAGCACAAAGAGAAAGACACAAGGAGACAGATGAGGACACAAAATAAGTGTGTGTCTCTGTATAGTACTCACTGCCAACGAGGTTGGCGAGGGAGGAGTCCAGGTCGTTGGCCAGCAGCTTGCCCCCTGGGTGGTATCCTGGATGGGGGTGACTTGGGTGGGGGTGGTGGAGGGCCATGGGGGGAGCCTGGTTATGGTTGGACACTGTGGGTTTCAGCAGGTCCCCAAGAGCATCAAACCCTGGAGGACACAGAGACACCGGTTAATACAACACACACACACACACATTCATACACACACACAAAGCCAAGCAGGTACATGATACATACACAAGGATATCAGCATTACACAAAGCGTAGGCTACGAACAGATGGGCTATGAGGTTAAAAGAAAAGCACAGCATGCAGAACAGATTTGACTCAAGTTTGAGAGAGAAATGACTTGGGGGAGGGGGTGTGTTGGGGGGGGAGGGGTGTGTTGGGGGAGGGGGTGTTGGGGGAGGGGGTGTTGGGGGGGAGGGGTGTTGGGGGGGGTAGGATCAGGTTGTGGGATATCATGAGAGTCATGAAGTCAAAAGGCTGTGTTCCTTTCCTTTATTTCTATGCTTGGGGCTTCAGTCGCTGTGTCTATTCATTGTATTTCTAGGATTCAGCCTCAGGGGCGGTAGCTGTATTTGAGTGATGATGGATTTCTGTTATTGAGTCATTACGCTGATCGATTCTATTCATTACATTTCTAGACTAAAACAGTAGAAGTGTAACCCATTTAGTTCTACCGTTTCTAGTCAGTCACAATAATTATTATTTATTTTTTTCAAATCTATTTCTAGCCTGAGTAGGCAAGCTATTTTTGTGTGCTGATTAATTTTAATGTGCTCGTTGTTGTGGAGTCATTCCCCAGATGGATTCTGTTAACTCTGTTTCTGGATGAAAACAGTAGCTTTTTATCCTTTCTATGTATCCTATTTCTAGGCCCAGCAGCTGTGTTATGATGGATTTATGTTCTTGTGGTTGGCATGTTGTGAAGTCATTACGCTGATTGCGGCTGTGTATTCTAGCAGCCAAGAGGGCAGGCTAGCGACGCCAGCAACACACACCTGTACTGTATTAATGTATACAGGGTTGATTAGTTATACAGCAGTGAGAGTCAATGAGAAATCAAGTAATTCACGGTGTAAACGGTAAATTATATTACTATAACCAGAGAGACCGAGAGAGAGAGAGACAGAGACCGAGAGAGACAGAGAGAGAGACCGAGACCGAGACAGAGAGAGAGCCTAGCCAGGCTGACAGGAGGAGAACGACAGAGGGGACAGACGGAAGGGGGAGGACAACAGACGGAAGGGGGAGGACGACAGACGGAAGAGGGAGGACGACAGAAGGAAGGAGGAGGACGACAGAGGGGAGACGGACAGAAGGAGGGGGACGACAGAGGGGGACGGACAGAAGGAGGGGGACGACAGAGGGGACGGACAGAAGGAGGGGGGAGACAGAGGGGGACGGACAGAAGGAGGGGGAGACAGAGGGGACGGACAGAAGGAGGGGGACGACAGAGGGGGACTGACAGAAGGAGGGGGACGACAGAGGGGACGGACAGAAGGAGGGGACGACAGAGGGGGACGGACAGAAGGGGGGACGACAGAGGGGGACGGACAGAAGGAGGGGACGACAGAGGGGGACGAGGAAGGGGGGACAAGAGGGGGACAGACAGGAGGGGAGAGACAGAGGGGGAAGACGGAAGGAGGAGAGAGGGGAGACCAGACGGGGAGGAGGAGGAGGACTGAGGGGGACAGAGGAAGGAGGGGGACGACAGAGGGGACGGACGGAAGGAGGGAGGACGACAGAGGGGACGGACGGAAGGAGGAGGAGGACCAGGGGGACAGACTGAAGGAGGGGAGAGAGGACGGACGGAAGGAGGAGGGCCAGACGGACGGAAGGAGGAGGAGGACCGGGCATCAAACCCTGGAGGAAGGGGAAGGAGGACCACACACACGGGAAATTCGGAAGGGAGGGAGGACCGGGACGACAGACGGAAGGGGAGGAGGACCGAGGCTACGACAGACGGAAGGGGGAGGAGGACCGAGGGGACAGACTTGAAGGAGGAGGAGGACCGGGGGGACAGACTGAAGGAGGAGGAGGACCGGGGGGACAGACTGAAGGAGGAGGAGGACCGAGGGGGACAGACTGAAGGAGGAGGAGGACCGAGGGGGACAGACTGAAGGAGGAGGAGGACCGAGGGGACAGACTGAAAGGAGGAGGACCTTTCCTTTAGGGGGACGGAAGGAGGAGAGGACGAGGGGGACAAGAAGAAGGAGTTATTGACAGAGGGGACGGACGGAAGGAGGAGAAAACAGAGAAGGGAACCCACGGAAGGAGGAAGGACGACAGAGGGGGACAGACGGAAGGAGGAGAGGACAAGCTATTTTTGGGCTGACGGAAATGGAGGAGAGGAGTCAGGACTGAAGAAGAAAACCGTAGAGGACCGAGGGCCGGATGGACATGACGGAAGGAGGAGGAGGACATTAGGGGACAGACTAGGAAGAGGGCAGGCTAGCGACAGAGGGACAAACGGAAGGGGAGGAGGACCAGAGGGGACAAACGGAAGGAAATTAGGAGCGACCAGGGGACAGAGGAAGGGGGAGGAGGACCGAGGGGACAGACGGAAGGAGGAGGAGGACCGAGAGGGACAGACGGAAGGAGGAGGACCGAGAGGGACAGACGGAAGGAGGAGGAGGACCGGAGGGGAGGAGACGGAAGGAGGAGGGGACCGAGGGGGACAGACGGAAGGAGGAGGAGGACCGAGGGGACAGGTGTTTGGAAGGAGGAGGACCGAGGGGACAGACTGAAGGAGGAGGAGGACCAGAGGGGACAGACTGAAGGAGGAGGGCAACCGAGGGGGGACAGGACAGAAGGAGGGGGAGGACCGAGGGGGACAGACTGAAGGAGGAGGAGGACGACAGAGGGGGACGGAAGAAGGGGGGAGGACGGACGGAAGGAGGGAGACGGACGGAAGGAGGGGAGGGACGGAAGGAGGGGAGGACCGAGGGGACAGACGGAAGGAGGAGGAGACCGAGGGGGACAGACTGAAGGAGGACAGAGGGGGACAGACGGAAGGAGGACGACGACAGAGGGGGACGGACGGAAGGAGGAGAGGACCGAGGGGGACGGACGGAAGGGGAGGACGACCGAGGGGGACGGACGGAAGGGGGAGGACCGAGGGGACGGATGGAAGGAGGACAACAGAGGGGGACAGACGGAAGGGGGAGGACAACAGAGGGGACAGACGGAAGGGGAGGAGGACCGAGGGGACAGACTGAAGGAGGAGGAGGACCGAGGGGACAGACTGAAGGAGGAGGGCAACCGAGGGGACAGACGGAAGGGGAGGAGGACCGAGGGACAGACGGAAGGGGAGGAGGACCGAGGGGGACAGACGGAAGGAGGAGGACCGAGGGGACAGACGGAAGGGGGAGGAGGACCGAGGGGGACAGACGGAAGGAGGGGGGACGACCGAGGGGACCGAGGGGGACAGACTGAAGGAGGAGGAGGACTGAGGGGGACAGACTGAAGGAGGAGGAGGACCGAGGGGGACAGACTGAAGGAGGAGGAGGACCGAGGGGGACAGACTGAAGGAGGACAGAGGGGGACAGACGGAAGGAGGGAGAGGACCGAGGGGACGGACGGAAGGGGGAGGACGACAGAGTGGGACGGACGGAAGGAGGGGGAGGACGACAGAGGGGGACGGACGGAAGGAGGGGAGGACGACAGAGGGGACGGACGGAAGGAGGAGAGGACCGAGGGGGACGGACGGAAGGAGGGAGAGGACCGAGGGGACGGACGGAAGGAGGAGAGGGACCGAGGGGACGGACGGAAGGAGGGAGAGGACCGAGGGGACGGACGGAAGGAGGAGGAGGACCGAGGGGGACGGACGGAAGGGGAGGACGACAGAGGGGGACAGACGGAAGGGGAGGAGGACCGAGGGGGACAGACGGAAGGAGGAGACGACCGAGGGGACAGACGGAAGGGGGAGGAGGACCGAGGGGACAGACGGAAGGAGGAGGAGGACCGAGAGGGACAGACGGAAGGAGGAGGACCGAGAGGGACAGACGGAAGGAGGAGGAGGACCGAGGGGGACAGACGGAAGGAGGAGGAGGACCGAGGGGGACAGACGGAAGGAGGAGGAGGACCGAGGGGGACAGACGGAAGGAGGAGGAGGACCGAGGGGACAGACTGAAGGAGGAGGAGGACCGAGGGGACAGACTGAAGGAGGAGGGCAACCGAGGGGGACAGACGGAAGGAGGAGGAGGACCGAGGGGGACAGACTGAAGGAGGAGGAGGACGACAGAGGGGGACGGAAGGGGGAGGAGACGGAAGGAAAGGAGGGGGACGGACGGAAGGAGGGAGGGACGGAAGGAGGGGAGGACCGAGGGGGACAGACGGAAGGAGGAGGAGGACCGAGGGGGACAGACTGAAGGAGGACAGAGGGGACAGACGGAAGGAGGACGCACGACAGAGGGGGACGGACGGAAGGAGGGAGGACCGAGGGGGGACGGACGGAAGGGGGAGGACGACCGAGGGGGACGGACGGAAGGAGAAGGAGGACCGAGGGGACGGATGGAAGGAGGACCGAGGGAGACAGACGGAAGGGGAGGACAACAGAGGGGACAGACGGAAGGGGAGGAGGAGGACCGAGGGGACAGACTGAAGGAGGAGGAGGACCGAGGGGGACAGACTGAAGGAGGAGGGCAAACACAGACGGAAGGGGGAGGAGGACCAGGGGACAGACGGAAGGGGAGGAGGACCGAGGGGACAGACGGAAGGGGGAGGAGGACCGAGGGGGACAGACGGAAGGGGAGGAGGACCGAGGGGACAGACGGAAGGAGGGGGACGACCGAGGGGACCGAGACTGACAGACTGAAGGAGGAGGAGGACGACAGACGGAAGACGACCCCTCCCTCCCTCCTCATCCCCTCCTCATCCTCCTCCCCTCATCTCCTCCCCTCCCTCCCTCATCTCCTCCCCTCCCTCCTCCCCTCATCTCCTCCCCCTCATCTCCTCCCCTCATCTCCTCCCTCGACTAAGAGAAAATGAAGCGAGGGAGTGGAGAAGAGGAGGAGGAATAACATTTGGTGAGGAAGCTGTATCTAGCTTCAGGAGTGTGTTGACACAGCAATGCATCCCAGATGGCAACCTATTCCCTACATACTACACTACTTTTAACCTGAGCCCTATGGGGTGTTGTGTAGTATGTAGGGAATAGGGTGCCATCTAGGACTCCACGTTGACGAAGTAGGAACTTCCTGCTTGGTTCAGCAGGAAACAGAGGGGAAGGATCAGAGAAAACCAGCACACTCAGCAAAGAGAGAGAGAGGAGAGCCTCGAACACGAAAAAAAACAAAAGAAAGAAGAGTTAACCGTTAGCTAAGTGTTTGGAGGGGCTCAGAATGAGAGAATAGAGGCAGTAGAGGGAAGAGGGGAATAGATGAAGAGAGGAGAACAAATGGAAAGGTAGCGCCTCTGAAGATGGCTGGGACGGGGTGATGGGCCGGGACGGGGTGAAGGCTGGGATGGGTTGAAGGCTGGGGTGAAGGCCGGGACGGGGTGAGGGCCGGGACGGGGTGATGGGCCGGGACGGGGTGATGGGCCGGGACGGGGTGATGGGCCGGGACGGGGTGATGGGCCGGGACGGGGTGATGGGCCGGGACGGGGTGATGGGCCGGGACGGGGTGAAGGCCGGGACGGGGTGAGGGCCGGGACGAGGGCTGAGATGGGGTGAAGGCCGGGACGGGGTGAGGGCCGGGACGGGGTGATGGGCCGGGACGGGGTGATGGGCCGGGACGGGGTGATGGGCCGGGACGGGGTGAGGGCTGAGATGGGGTGAAGGCTGAGATGGGATGCAAGATGAAACAGGGGTTGTAGGAACACCCCACCTAAAGCTGAATGATTTTGTGGCAACACAAACCAAGCCAGAAAACTGAACCAAACCAGAAAGCAAGAGGTTGATTAGTCTAACAGCTAGTTGTAATCGTAGGTAGTAAGCTAAACCAAGACAGAGTTATTCATTTAGTGTATGGCTCTCTTTACCATCAGCGGCTGGCTGCACGCCGTTATTGGCTATTCCTCTAGCCCCGCCCCCAAAAACAGCATCAAAATCTACACTTATGGAGGACTCAGCTTGCACAGCGGCACCTAGGAGACAGAGGTCAGAGGTCATGAGACTGTAGTCAGGGCTACTTACAACTGGCTTCAGGCGGAAGACATTGTGAACACAGAGGAAGCACTGGCTGGCTCTCAACAAAATCATATTTATTCATCTCTGTTGCTAGGGAGCATGGGGCCATCAGAACAGCGTCATAACGCTGAAGTAAACGTTTTAACACTGTCGTTAACCGCTACATAGGATGCACTTGAATGTTTCTAATAGAAAAGAAAAATGGTGGCTAGACGAATGAACGGATGATGAATGGATGAACGCAGGAATGACTGAATACATTACACAGGAAATACATTTTTATATTTACAAACTAAAAAGAGACGTGTTTTCAGAGACCAAAATAAAACCCCTGAAGTCTAAACATAGAGGCTTGTCAGGACAAAGGCTTTTACACAGGTTGTGTGTGACTATACACCACTGATCAACACTCTGTACCCCCCCTCCTCCTGTATCCCCCTCCTTCTGTATCCCCCTCCTCCTTCTGTACCCCCCCCCCCCTCCTCCTGAACCAGAAGTTCAGGAGGTTAAGTGACAAAAACAAACTACCAAAAGTGTGTGTGTGTTTTTCCCTGTGTTGATTAGTAGCGTGCATGTCTATGTCCTACCTCCCCAGGCACTGGCGGCTGTAGAGATGGAAGGAGTGCTCTGGACAACAGGGATGAAGGCTGGCTGTAGGTCAAACAGATCACTACTGAGGTTGGGCATGCTGGAGGGGAGGGAGAGAAAGAAAATCACCCCGTGAGTAAAATGGGATTCAAATTGCCCTTCTACTTTATCAACGTATCTTTAAAAAAAAGAGGACTGCTAGCAACGATTAAGCCAAGACAACAAACCCCAACAAGTAATCAAATCATAGATCGCAGAGCGATAATAACTGATCATGTGAACGACAGCATTTAAAAAACAAAAACGTTGATTCAATTCATTATGTCTTTTTGATTTGATCAGGGCACCTTGGACTACTGTGGTTGTTGTTGAGACGGCCCATAGACTTATTATCTATATTACCTGTTATAACCACCTGTCATTAGCGTGTTACACCTGATATAACCACCTGTCATTAGCGTGTTACACCTGTTATAACCACCTGTCATTAGCGTGTTACACCTGTTATAACCACCTGTCATTAGCGTGTTACACCTGTTATAACCACCTGTCATTAGCGTGTTACACCTGTTATAACCACCTGTCATTAGCGTGTTACACCTGTTATAACCACCTGTCATTAGCGTGTTACACCTGTTATAACCACCTGTCATTAGCGTGTTATAACCACCTGTCATTAGCGTGTTACACCTGTTATAACCACCTGTCATTAGCGTGTTACACCTGTTATAACCACCTGTCATTAGCGTGTTACACCTGTTATAACCACCTGTCATTAGCGTGTTACACCTGTTATAACCACCTGTCATTATTAGCGTGTTACACCTGTTATAACCACCTGTCATTAGCGTGTTACACCTGTTATAACCACCTGTCATTAGCGTGTTACACCTGTTATAACCACCTGTCATTAGCGTGTTACACCTGTTATAACCACCTGTCATTAGCGTGTTACAACTGTTATAACCACCTGTCATTAGCGTGTTACAACTGTTATAACCACCTGTCATTAGCGTGTTACAACTGTTATAACCACCTGTCATTAGCGTGTTACAACTGTTATAACCACCTGTCATTAGCGTGTTACACCTGTTATAACCACCTGTCATTAGCGTGTTACACCTGTTATAACCACCTGTCATTAGCGTGTTACACCTGTTATAACCACCTGTCATTAGCGTGTTACACCTGTTATAACCACCTGTCATTAGCGTGTTACACCTGTTTTAACCACCTGTCATTAGCGTGTTACACCTGTTTTAACCACCTGTCATTAGCGTGTTACACCTGTTTTAACCACCTGTCATTAGCGTGTTACACCTGTTTTAACCACCTGTCATTAGCGTGTTACACCTGTTTTAACCACCTGTCATTAGCGTGTTACACCTGTTTTAACCACCTGTCATTAGCGTGTTACACCTGTTTTAACCACCTGTCATTAGCATGTTATAACCACCTGTCATTAGCGTGTTACACCTGTTTTAACCACCTGTCAGTAGCATGTTCTAACCACCTGTCAGTAGCATGTTCTAACCACCTGTCAGTAGCATGTTCTAACCACCTGTCAGTAGCATGTTCTAACCACCTGTCAGTAGCATGTTCTAACCACCTGTCAGTAGCATGTTCTAACCACCTGTCATTAGCATGTTCTAACCACCTGTCATTAGCATGTTCTAACCACCTGTCATTAGCATGTTCTAACCACCTGTCATTAGCATGTTCTAACCACCTGTCATTAGCATGTTCTAACCACCTGTCATTAGCATGTTATAACCACCTGTCATTAGCATGTTATAACCACCTGTCATTAGCATGTTATAACCACCTGTCATTAGCATGTTATAACCACCTGTCATTAGCATGTTATAACCACCTGTCATTAGCATGTTATAACCACCTGTCATTAGCATGTTATAACTGTTATAACCACCTGTCATTAGCATGTTATAACTGTTATAACCACCTGTCATTAGCATGTTATAACTGTTATAACCACCTGTCATTAGTGTGTTATAACTGTTATAACCACCTGTCATTAGTGTGTTATAACTGTTATAACCACCTGTCATTAGCATGTTATAACTGTTATAACCACCAGAGACAGACAGAGACATGTTATAACCTACCTATTGGTGGATGGTGTGTTGAATAGCTCCATGGCCTGGTTGGTGTTGTGGTTGACACTGCCCATAGACTGTGTACTGGGGGAGGCAGAGGGAGGCAGGGACACACCGATCTCCTTCAGACGCTGGTCCTGGAGGAGCAGAGAAACACACTGTCAAACATCGAGTACGAGTTGGCCAACACACCTGAATTTACTAACATGTTTTAGCCTTGAGCTGATATAGATAATAATTTATGTAGATTTTCTCAGCGTTTATAGAGAGCAGTATGACGGACCAGTGTCAGCGTGTTCCAAGGCAAACTCAAAACATCTTCAGCTGGAAAATGTGAACTGTCAACATGTTTTCTGCAGGACTATTTACTAGCTCGACTAGAACTCTGCTGCATTGTCCCCGTCACCATCCACAGAGCTCCATCCACAGAGCTCCATCCACAGAGCTCATGTAAAACATTCAAAACGCACACAGCAGTCATATCAATGAAGCACGAAATAAGCCAGAAGTCACAATGTGTTGTTCCCAGCAAGCTGTTTGACCTTCCCCCGCAGCCTCATAACAGGTGGAGTGTGTGAAACGTCCAGCGATGCTTTCAGGCAGTTAGATCTGAATATGATTAGTGTTTTTCTGTAGTTTCGTTGTTATGGTATTTCTATCGCCCAAGTGAAATGGTGTTTAGTGGAGCAATATAGTTGTAAACTTGTGTACTGTTGTTATGATGTTTAGTGTATCAGCGCTCCCCTTCTAAGGCCTGCTGTCTCTCCTTATAACCCCTTCTTTGTGTGTGTGTGTGTGTGTACTTGTTTTTCTACCTTATCAGGACCCCAATGTACTCACATTTCACCTTATTGTTTTCCTACCTTATCAGAACATTAACTTTTTTTTTTAAAGTCAGGACTTGAATTTGTTTGAATACTATTTTAAGCTTAAGAGTTAGGTTTAGGGTTTTGGGGTAAGGTTTTTGGAGTTAGGGTAAGGGTTAGAGTTAGGTTAGAGTAAGGTTAGAGTCGGTTAGAGTTCTTAGAGTTAGGTTAGAGTTAGGTTAGAGTTAGGTTAGAGTTAGGTTAGAGTTAGGTTAGGAGGATTTTTAATGGTGAAAAAAAAATGACACTCCAAAAAGTAAATTTCCCAAACACACAGCTGTGTCCAAGTGAATCAGTGTAATGATGTACCTGTACCTTGAGGGCCTGCAGTCTGGCCTGCTCCTCTTCCAAGGCCTGCAGTCTCTCCTTCTCGTCCATGCGGCTGAAGGACATGCCTGTACTGGACAGAGACGTCACCGCACTGGACAGAGTGGACGCTCTATAGTGGGAGAACAGGGAGAGAGGACAGGTTTTCTATACCGTATAAACATGAAGAGGATAAACCAGAGGTTTAGATAGTGTATACACCACTGGTAGCAGCGATAGTTTCTGATTCAGAGGGGTTGGGTTAAATGCGAAAGACACATTTCAGTTCAATGCATTCAGATGGACAACTGACTTGGAATCCCCATTTCCCTTCATGTAAATGCTGACAAAATTGTTTGAAATTCAACTCGTCTCCACTAGGAGGAATATCGTAAGGGTTTTATGGTAAAGTATAACTATGCTCTTCTTATACAGGTTTTACAGTAAAGTATAACTATGCTCTTCTTATACAGGTCTTACGGTAAAGTATAGCTATGCTCTTCTTATACAGGTTTTACAGTAAAGTATAACTATGCTCTTCTTATACAGGTTTTACGGTAAAGTATAGCTATGCTCTTCTTCCACAGGTTTTACGGTAAAGTATAGCTATGCTCTTCTTATACAGGTCTTACGGTAAAGTATAGCTATGCTCTTCTTCCACAGGTTTTACGGTAAAGTATAGCTATGCTCTTCTTCCACAGGTTTTACGGTAAAGTATAGCTATGCTCTTCTTCCACAGGTTTTACGGTAGACATAATGCGGTGGTTCAATGCCAGTCCAGTCGTACAGTACCTGGTGTCAGCACTGAGCTCCTTGGTCTTCTTCCCCTCCAGAGAGGCTAGGTGCTGCTCCAGAGCCTCCAGGAGACTACTGGGGGCCTGGGGAGGACGAGGGGAGGACGAGGGGAGGAGAGGAAGGACGAGGGGAGGACGAGGGGAGGAGAGGAAGGACGAGGGGAGGACGAGGGGAGGAGAGGAAGGACGAGGGGAGGACGAGGGGAGGACGAGGGGAGGAGAGGGAGGACGAGGGGGAGGAGGAGAGGAGAGGGAGACGAGGGGAGAGGGGAGGAGAGGGAGGACGAAGAGGAGGAAGGAGAGAGGGAGAAGGGGAGGAGGGAGAGAGGGAGGAGAGAGGGGGAGGAGATGACGGACGAGGGGGACGAGGGGGAGGAGAGGAAGGACGAGGGGGACGAGGGGAGGAGAGGGAGGACGAGGGGAGGACAAGGGGAGGACGAGGGGAGGACGAGGGGAGGAGGAGAGGGAGGAGGAGGGGAGGAGAGGGAGGACGAGGGGAAGAGAGGGAGGACGAGGGGAGGAGGGGGAGGACGGAGGAGGAGGAGGGAGGAGGAGGGGAGGAGAGGGAGGACGGGAGGAGGAGAGGGGAGGAGGAGGGGAGGAGAGGGAGGACGAGGGGAGGAGAGGGAGGACGAGGGGAGGAGAGGGAGGACGAGGGGAGGAGAGGGAGGACGAGGGAGGACGAGGAGGACGAGGGGAGGACGAGGGGAGGACGAGGGGAGGAGGGAGGACGAGGGAGGACGAGGGAGGACGAGGGGAGGACGAGGGGAGGACGAGGGGAGGACGAGGGGAGGAGAAGGAGGACGGGGGGAGGAGGAGACAGGGAAAAGGGGGTGAGACTTGCCAAAATAAAACTCATTCTCGCTGTACCCGCTCTGTCACTCATTCAGTCCCAGAAAATCCCTCTCAGAATAGAACCAAGGCTTTGTCCCCAATAGCTCCCTATTCCATTCATAGTGCACAGGGCTCAAAAGCAGTGTACTCTATAGCGAATAGGGTGCTACTGGGGATAAAGCCCACAGCTACATGCACTCTGTATAAAGTAGGTTAACAACAACAGGTTCCAGGAAAACAGATCAACATCTGAACAGAGTGGAAGCGAGGGAGGAAACAGAACAGGAGGGAAAGGAGGGGATGAGTGGAGGTGGTTGGGAAACATGCGGACAGTTCACATTTTGTCCTGTCTGGTTCGTGCCAAAATATACACAAACACCCGGTAGGGGTCATAGCCTAGTTGGACAAGGCTGGTTCTTTGGCTGTGCGTCCCAAATGCATTAAAGAGATGAGGGTGCCATTTCAGATGCATCCCAAGAGAAAAAGGAAGAGATCGCTTCAATTGGAGGTTGTGTCTGAAATAAGGGATAGGCTCCTGTGATGGGGACCATGAAGAAATAACAAATCAGACTTCAACGAGGGGCAGCAGTGGGTCGAGGGGGCCCACATCCATACACCAGTAGTGCACTACTTTACACCAGAGCCCTATGTAGTGCACTACTTTTCACCAGAGCCCTATGTAGTGCACTACTTTTCACCAGAGCCCTATGTAGTGCACTACTTTACACCAGAGCCCTATGTAGTGCACTACTTTACACCAGAGCCCTATGTAGTGCACTACTTTTCACCAGAGCCCTATGTAAGTGCACTACGTTACACCAGAGCCCTATATAGTGCACTACGTTACACCAGAGCCCTATGTAAGTGCACTACGTTACACCAGAGCCCTACGTAGTGCACTACTTTACACCAGAGCCCTATGTAAGTGCACTACGTTACACCAGAGCCCTATATAGTGCACTACTTTACACCAGAGCCCTATGTAGTGTACTACTTTACACCATATCCCTATGTAGTGCACTACTTTACACCAGAGCCCTACGTAGTGCACTACTTTACACCAGAGCCCTACGTAGTAGTGCACTACTTTACACCAGATCCCTATGTAGTGTACTACTTTACACCAGAGCCCTATGTAGCGTACTACTTTACACCAGAGCCCTATGTAGTGCACTACTGTTGACCACTATGGGACATGAAGGTAGCAGCTCTATAGTGATCTGGTCCAAAGTAGACCAAGTGTAGATCATTTAGAGCACAGCCAGGGGCCTCTGTTTAGACAGAGGAAATATTAGCTCGGACACACACTGTTCTATTCCCTCCTACTAAATAACCACATTCCACCTTGACACAGAGGGAGATAGGAGAACGAGAGAAAGAGTGAGAGAAAAAGAGGGAGAGAGAGGGAGAGAGAGAGAGTGGGAGTAGGGCGAGGGAGAGAGAGAGGGGGAGAGAGAGGGGGAGAGAGAGAGAGGGGAGAGAGAGAGGGAGAGAGAGAGGGAGAGAGAGGGGGAGAGAGAGAGGGAGAGAGAGAGGGGAGAGAGGGGGAGAGAGAGGGGGAGAGAGAGGGGGAGAGAAAGAGAGGGGGAGAGAAAGAGAGGGAGAGCAAAAGAGAGAAGTAAAGGGAATAGTTGTTATTTTAACCGCTAGTCTTCCCCTGACAACAAAAAGTCTCTCTTTAAAAGTTTAAAGAGTGAAAAGGGAAAATGTTTTGATGTCATTGTTACAACTACGATGTCTTAATGCATAGCAGGGCTCTAGGCATTTCTACAACGAGCCCGCGTGTGAGCCTAATTTGAAAAATATAGGTGCAAATAAAGAAATGTAGGACTAGAATGAAAAATATTTGAGATTTAAAAAAGACGGAATCCTTAATACCAGGTCGCACAGCAAAATATTCAGGTTGCACTGTAGAGCCCTGCATAGCATGCAAACATTACAGTCATTAACAAGGGGGTCAAATATAGGTTCAATTCATACGCTAAACGGGTGAAAAACATTCTTTATCAATGCTCTGTGGCTGTCTAATTAAAGGAAAGAGAGGACCTTTCAATGTATATAGCTGACCCCTGACCCACTCTGGGTCTGTCTGGACATGCGTTCATGCATGGGGTGGGGGGGTTCATGCAAACCAGAGCACAAGCTAAGGTAAAGTCAACAACCTCACAGCAGTCACCATGACAAAGGTCATTGACTTCACTCTTCAGCTGAAGTAGTGCTGGTATTTCTAGGGAGGGGAGATGCTGGGGGAAAGCATTACAGTAAGTAACCCACCACCTACAATGCATGATCCTTTAACTGCCTGTTGGGGGAATGGTAGAGGGCTTGTTTTACTTTACAGTGGTCTGCAACGTGTTTCACATCACTGCTCTGGGCCTCCACTGTCACAACTCACTTTGAAACAAATGACTGAACCAACAGGGTAAGCACAACGCATCATGTTGAAGGCAAAGAGAAAGGAGGACAGAGAAAAGAGGGAGATCAACAAAATGAGTAACGAGAGACAGAGAGAGAGAGAGACAGAGACACCGAGAGAGAGACAGAGACACAGAGAGAGAGAGACAAGAGACACAGAGAGAGAGACAAGAGACACAGAGAGAGAGAGAGACAAGAGACACAGAGAGAGAGAGAGACAAGAGACACAGAGAGAGAGAGACAAGAGACACAGAGAGAGAGAGACAGAGACACAGAGAGAGAGAGAGAGAGAGAGAGAGAGAGAGAGACAGAGACAGACAGAGAGACAGACAGAGAGACAGACAGAGAGACAGAGACAGAGAGACAGAGAGACAGACAGAGAGACAGACAGAGACAGAGAGACAGACAGAGAGACAAAGAGAGAGAGAGACAGAGAGACAGAGAGACACAGAGAGAGAGAGAGAGAGAGAGAGACAGAGACAGACAGAGAGACAGACAGAGAGACAGAGACAGAGAGACAGAGAGACAGACAGAGAGACAGAGCTGTTACATGAATGAATGGATGAAGATGTGTGTGTGTGGAACCAGAAGAGGTGAAAATATAGACTGACCTGTGAGAGATCGGGGATATCACCCTGATCTATTCCAACTTGCTGTTGTCACAAACACACAACAGAAAACAAAACAGGCCAACGGAAAACAGGGGGAAAATAAAACAAGGGAATCATTACTTCCATGCAGTGACCAAGGCGGTGTGTCCCAATAATATCTCCTTCCTCCTGAAGTGTGCACTTGATCACTACTTTCCACAAATGTAAAAGCATTGGATTGGAGGATGCTAGTGTGTTTCTACATACCAGTCATTTCCTTTCAAACCCATGTTGTGTGTATGTACCCACATGTGTAACTGATACAAACAAACACACATTTTTAAATGGATGTCACTTAATGGGGATCCTAATCATTCAAACCATGAAGAGAAGTGTACAAGTACACACTTCAGGAGAAAGGAGAGATTATTGGGACGCAGCGTTTGTAAACATCGAAAACAACAATGGAAACAAAATGAAGATTCCAATCAAACATGCTGACACAACCGGATCGATGAATATGATTGGACGATCTTGAGTATGCATTTGTGACTGACCAATGGGAGACGAGACACGGTGAGAGTGTGGTGAATGAATGGTGAGCAAATTGAACACACATTTAAAATAGTTCCAAAACAACATTGAAACTGTGGGTCGAGAGAGGGGTAGTGAGAGATGGGAGAGAGAGGGGTAGTGAGAGATGGGAGAGAGGGGGGTAGTGAGAGATGGGAGAGAGGGGGTAGTGAGAGATGGGAGAGAGGGGGTAGTGAGAGATGGGAGAGAGAGGGTAGTGAGAGATGGGAGAGAGGGGGTAGTGAGAGATGGGAGAGAGGGGGTAGTGAGAGATGGGAGAGAGGGGGTAGTGAGAGATGGGAGAGAGGGGGTAGTGAGAGATGGGAGAGAGAGGGGTAGTGAGAGATGGGAGAGAGAGGGGTAGTGAGAGATGGGAGAGAGGGGTAGTGAGAGATGGGAGAGAGGGGGTAGTGAGAGATGGGAGAGAGAGGGGTAGTGAGAGATGGGAGAGAGAGGGGTAGTGAGAGATGGGAGAGAGAGGGGTAGTGAGAGATGGGAGAGAGAGGGGGTAGTGAGAGATGGGAGAGAGAGGGGTAGTGAGAGATGGGAGAGAGGGGGTGAGAGATGGGAGAGAGGGGGTAGTGAGAGATGGGAGAGAGGGGGTAGTGAGAGATGGGAGAGAGAGGGTAGTGAGAGATGGGAGAGAGAGGGGTAGTGAGAGATGGGAGAGAGAGGGGTAGTGAGAGATGGGTAGTGGGATGAGAGGGAGTGGGGGAGAGAGAGAAGGAGTGAGAGCACCTAACCTCCACCCCATCTAAGGGTCATTTTTGGAGGTGTTCAGCTGCGTACATGAGTTGGCGTACTCTCTGTGTGTGTGTGTGTGTGTGTGTGTGTGTGTGTGTGTGTGTGTGTGTGTGTGTGTGTGTGTGTGTACACACGTCTGTGGCCTTTTCTCATTGGGCAAAAGTCCGTCCTCTCTCTCCCCCGTCCTCCGGGAAAGCAATAAGTGCTCCACAAGTGTGTCAAGTGTGTCGTATCATCAGAGAGAAACACACATTTAAAAACACGATAGACTATGTTTTATCTATAAAATGTCAGAGTTAAAAACCTAATCATCCCAATGCACCTTTATTTTGGGATCCACCCCAGTAAACGTAATTTGCCTGATGTGGGAGTGGAGGAGCTGCTACTGGGGGTGTCCCAGAGGTAAAGCCCAACGAAGCAGACCGTAGACCAAAGTCTGGGGAGGGGCATCTGCGACAGCCGAAGAGACTCAGGTCAACACGGCTGCTTTCCGTTTTTAAACTTTTTACTGAATAAATGTGGAAATAAACGCTCTGTACCTCCGTATGACATACTTGAAACTGGAGGCATAACTTGTGTACAATTCATTGGTTAGAGGTCTCAAATATCACTTTCATTTGTATGTCCTGTAGCTTTAGAATCACAGCAAAGTCGGTTCCTGTTTCAGTCTTTGGCCACATTTGAATGGGTCAACCAAAACACCCAGATGACTGGTTGACAAATAGTCCCCCCCACAATGCAGCTGGTGAGATGCTACCGCAGCGACTTCATCGGAAAAAACGGCATGACCTTAATTCACGTGATTATTGTAAAGCTCACGCTTTATGTAGTCTGCCGTTTTTTATAACCATAACGCAACACCGAACAACGGCCTCAACATGTAGTCTGACGGTTTTTATTACCATAACAACACCGAACAACGGCCTCAACATGTAGTCTGGCGGTTTTTATAACCATAACGCAACACCGAACAACGGCCTCAACATGTAGTCTGACGGTTTTTATTACCATAACAACACTGAACAACGGCCTCAACATGTAGTCTGACGGTTTTTATAACCATAACAACACTGAACAACAACAACGGCCTCAACATGTAGTCTGACGGTTTTTATTACCATAACAACACCGAACAACGGCCTCAACATGTAGTCTGACGGTTTTTATTACCATAACAACACTGAACAACGGCCTCAACATGTAGTCTGACGGTTTTTATTACCATAACAACACTGAACAACGGCCTCAACATGTAGTCTGACGGTTTTTATAACCATAACGCAACAACATGTAGTCATAACCATAACAACACTGAACAACGGCCTCAACATGTAGTCTGACGGTTTTTATAACCATAACAACACTGAACAACGGCCTCAACATGTAGTCTGACGGTTTTTATAACCATAACAACACCGAACAACGGCCTCAACATGTAGTCTGGCGGTTTTTATTACCATAACAACACCGAACAACGGCCTCAACATGTAGTCTGACGGTTTTTATTACCATAACAACACTGAACAACGGCCTCAACATGTAGTCTGACGGTTTTTATAACCATAACGCAACACCGAACAACGGCCTCAACATGTAGTCTGACGGTTTTTATAACCATAACGCAACACCGAACAACGGCCTCAACATGTAGTCTGACGGTTTTTATAACCATAACGCAACACCGAACAACGGCCTCAACATGTAGTCTGACGGTTTTTATAACCATAACGCAACACCGAACAACGGCCTCAACATGTAGTCTGACGGTTTTTATTACCATAACAACACTGAACAACGGCCTCAACATGTAGTCTGGCGGTTTTTATTACCATAACAACACTGAACAACGGCCTCAACATGTAGTCTGACGGTTTTTATAACCATAACGCAACACCGAACAACGGCCTCAACATGTAGTTTGGCGGTTTTTATAACCATAACAACACTGAACAACAACAACGGCCTCAACATGTAGTCTGGCGGTTTTTATAACCATAACGCAACACTGAACAACGGCCTCAACATGTAGTCTGACGGTTTTTATTACCATAACAACACTGAACAACGGCCTCAACATGTAGTCTGACGGTTTTTATTACCATAACAACACTGAACAACGGCCTCAACATGTAGTCTGACGGTTTTTATAACCATAACGCAACACCGAACAACGGCCTCAACATGTAGTCTGGCGGT
This sequence comes from Oncorhynchus nerka, assembly GCF_034236695.1. Classification (NCBI taxonomy): domain Eukaryota; kingdom Metazoa; phylum Chordata; class Actinopteri; order Salmoniformes; family Salmonidae; genus Oncorhynchus; species Oncorhynchus nerka. Next base: position 14,857,891 of record NC_088407.1, read on the forward strand.
TTTTATAACCATAACAACACTGAACAACGGCCTCAACATGTAGTCTGACGGTTTTTATTACCATAACAACACCGAACAACGGCCTCAACATGTAGTCTGACGGTTTTTATAACCATAACAACACCGAACAACGGCCTCAACATGTAGTCTGGCGGTTTTTATAACCATAACAACACCGAACAACGGCCTCAACATGTAGTCTGGCGGTTTTTATTACCATAACAACACCGACAACTCAACATGTAGTCTGACGGTTTTTATTACCATAACAACACTGAACAACGGCCTCAACATGTAGTCTGACGGTTTTTATAACCATAACGCAACACCGAACAACGGCCTCAACATGTAGTCTGACGGTTTTTATAACCATAACGCAACACCGAACAACGGCCTCAACATGTAGTCTGGCGGTTTTTATAACCATAACAACACTGAACAACGGCCTCAACATGTAGTCTGACGGTTTTTATTACCATAACAACACCGAACAACGGCCTCAACATGTAGTCTGACGGTTTTTATAACCATAACAACACCGAACAACGGCCTCAACATGTAGTCTGGCGGTTTTTATTACCATAACAACACTGAACAACGGCCTCAACATGTAGTCTGACGGTTTTTATAACCATAACGCAACACCGAACAACGGCCTCAACATGTAGTTTGGCGGTTTTTATAACCATAACAACACTGAACAACAACAACGGCCTCAACATGTAGTCTGGCGGTTTTTATAACCATAACGCAACACTGAACAACGGCCTCAACATGTAGTCTGACGGTTTTTATTACCATAACAACACCGAACAACGGCCTCAACATGTAGTCTGACGGTTTTTATAACCATAACAACACCGAACAACGGCCTCAACATGTAGTCTGGCGGTTTTTATTACCATAACAACACTGAACAACGGCCTCAACATGTAGTCTGACGGTTTTTATAACCATAACGCAACACCGAACAACGGCCTCAACATGTAGTTTGGCGGTTTTTATAACCATAACAACACTGAACAACAACAACGGCCTCAACATGTAGTCTGGCGGTTTTTATAACCATAACGCAACACTGAACAACGGCCTCAACATGTAGTCTGACGGTTTTTATTACCATAACAACACTGAACAACGGTCACCGATGTGATCCGCCCGAACGCAGCCATTCCTTTCATACAAGGGCATTTTCATCCTAGTTCACGGTCCTCGCCGCCTATCCTCTCGATTACCTTTGACCTTATTGAAAAGTAGGCGAGAGAGGACGGAGAGAGGACGGAGAGAGAGGATGCAGGATTTGGCCTGTGAGTTTGCGTACAGTGTGCGCGTGTACCTCTGCTACTTTGAGAAACTCAGACAGCTTGGTCATCCTGTACAGGAACTTCTTATAGATGTCCAACGCCTCTTTACACTGACCCTTCTTCAGATCAAAATACTTCTCTGAGACAGAGACAGAGAGAGACAGAGGACAGGAGAGAGAGAGAGAATAGAAGAGAGAGGACAGGAGGAAGAGAGAGGACAGGAGAGAGAGACAGAGGACAGGAGAGACAGAGAATAAAAGAGAGAGGACAGGAGAGAGAGAGAGAATAGAAGAGACAGGACAGGAGAGAGAGACAGAGGACAGGAGAGAGAGACAGAGACAGAGAATAGAAGAGAGGAAAGTACAAAAAAGCCATTAGTAGAGGGAGACACTCAGGAATACATCTCAACCTGTAAAGACAGAGCCACAGCATTACACCCACACCCACACCCACGTTAGACAGAGGAGCTCACATCAGCCGATAGACAACCTGTAGTGTTCATTGATATTCCCTGTCTGAGAGTCTAACATAGCAGATTTAAAATCACATCAAATTGGCACAAGAACTTTAAATCTCATTGCAAGAAGAAACACAATGTGATCAGGATAACAGCCACCAGTACCAATAGAGTAGACAGCTCTCAGTCTACATCAGTACCAATAGAGTAGACAGCTCTCAGTCTACATCAGTACCAATAGAGTAGACAGCTCACAGTCTACACCAGTACCAATAGAGTAGACAGCTCACAGTCTACACCAGTACCAATAGAGTAGACAGCTCAGTCTACATCAGTACCAATAGAGTAGACAGCTCACAGTCTACACCAGTACCAATAGAGTAGACAGCTCACAGTCTACACCAGTACCAATAGAGTAGACAGCTCACAGTCTACACCAGTACCAATAGAGTAGACAGCTCACAGTCTACATCAGTACCAATAGAGTAGACAGCTCACAGTCTACACCAGTACCAATAGAGTAGACAGCTCACAGTCTACACCAGTACCAATAGAGTAGACAGCTCACAGTCTACACCAGTACCAATAGAGTAGACAGCTCACAGTCTACATCAGTACCAATCTAGAGTAGACAGCTCAGTCTACATCAGTACCAATAGAGTAGACAGCTCACAGTCTACATCAGTACCAATCTAGAGTAGACAGCTCACAGTCTACATCAGTACCAATAGAGTAGACAGCTCAGTCTACATCAGTACCAATAGAGTAGACAGCTCACAGTCTACATCAGTACCAATAGAGTAGACAGCTCACAGTCTACATCAGTACCAATAGAGTAGACAGCTCACAGTCTACACCAGTACCAATAGAGTAGACAGCTCTCAGTCTACATCAGTACCAATAGAGTAGACAGCTCACAGTCTACACCAGTACCAATAGAGTAGACATCTCTCAGTCTACATCAGTACCAATAGAGTAGACAGCTCTCAGTCTACATCAGTACCAATCTAGAGATGACAGCTCAGTCTGCATACAATTATCATCAGTACCAATCTAGAGATGACAGCTCAGTCTACATCAGTACCAATCTAGAGATGACAGCTCAGTCTACATCAGTACCAATCTAGAGATGACAGCTCAGTCTACAACAGTACCAATCTAGAGATGACAGCTCAGTCTACAACAGTACCAATCTAGAGATGACAGCTCACAGTCTGCATACAATTATCATCAGTAATCAGTACCAATAGAGTAGACAGCTCACAGTCTACATCAGTACCAATAGAGTAGACAGCTCAGTCTACATCAGTACCAATCTAGAGTTGCCAGCTCAGTCTACATCAGTACCAATCTAGAGATGACAGCTCACAGTCTACACCAGTACCAATCTAGAGATGACAGCTCACAGTCTACACCAGTACCAATCTAGAGATGACAGCTCAGTCTACACCAGTACCAATCTAGTGTTGACAGCTCACAGTCTACATCAGTACCAATCTAGAGTTGACAGCTCAGTCTACATCAGTACCAATCTAGAGATGACAGCTCAGTCTACATCAGTACCAATCTAGAGATGACAGCTCAGTCTACATCAGTACCAATCTAGAGATGACAGCTCAGTCTACATCAGTACCAATCTAGAGATGACAGCTCAGTCTGCATACAATTATCATCAGTACCAATAGAGTAGACAGCTCACAGTCTACATCAGTACCAATCTAGTGTTGACAGCTCAGTCTACATCAGTACCAATCTAGAGATGACAGCTCAGTCTACACCAGTACCAATCTAGAGATGACAGCTCAGTCTACAACAGTACCAATCTAGAGATGACAGCTCAGTCTACATCAGTACCAATCTAGAGATGACAGCTCAGTCTACAACATTACCAATCTAGAGATGACAGCTCAGTCTACAACATTACCAATCTAGAGATGACACTACATACAATTAAAGGGTCAAACAACCAGAAATGCACAAAAACAAAAGCAGACAGTATTTTAACCAGAGGACTGACAACATGTCGGTGTCTAAGAGGGTTCCCCAACATGTCGGTGTCTAAGAGGGTTCCCCAACATGTCGGTGTCTAAGAGGGTTCTGTATACTAGGGTTCCCCAACATGTCGGTGTCTAAGAGGGTTCCCCAACACGTCGGTGTCTAAGAGGGTTCCCCAACACGTCAGTGTCTAAGAGGGTTCCCCAACACGTCAGTGTCTAAGAGGGTTCCCCAACACGTCAGTGTCTAAGAGGGTTCCCCAACACGTCAGTGTCTAAGAGGGTTCCCCAACACGTCAGTGTCTAAGAGGGTTCCCCAACATGTCAGTGTCTAAGAGGGTTCCCCAACACGTCAGTGTCTAAGAGGGTTCCCCAACACGTCAGTGTCTAAGAGGGTTCCCCAACACGTCAGTGTCTAAGAGGGTTCCGTATACTAGGGTTACCCAACATGTCGGTGTCTAAGAGGGTTCTGTATACTAGGGTTCCCCAACATGTCGGTGTCTAAGAGGGTGCTGTATACTAGGGTTACCCAACATGTCGGTGTCTAAGAGGGTTCTGTGTACTAGGGTTCCCCAACATGTCGGTATCTAAGAGGGTTCTGTATACTAGGGTTCCCCAACATGTCAGTGTCTAAGAGGGTTCCCCAACACGTCAGTGTCTAAGAGGGTTCTGTATACTAGGGTTCCCCAACTGGTGCCCCGGGG
>NC_088407.1:14867349-14876751 GCF_034236695.1 Oncorhynchus nerka
AGAGAGAACGAGAGAGAGCGAGAGAACGAGAGAGAGAACGAGAGAGAGAGAACGAGAGAGAGCGAGAGAGAGAGAACGAGAGAGAGCGAGAGAGAGAGAACGAGAGAGAGCGAGAGAGAGAGAGCGAGAGAGAGAGAATGAGAGAGAGAGAGAGAGAACGAGAGAGAAGAGAGAGAGAGAGAGAACGAGAGAGAGAGAGAACGAGAGAGAGAGAACGAGAGAGAGCGAGAGAACGAGAGAGAGAACGAGAGAGAGAGAACGAGAGAGAGCGAGAGAGAGAGAACGAGAGAGAGCGAGAGAGAGAGAGCGAGAGAGAGAGAACGAGAGAGAGAGAGAGAGAACGAGAGAGAGAGAGAGAGAGAGAGAGACGAGAGAGAGAGAGAGAGAGAGAGAGAGAGAGAGAGAGAGAGAGAACGAGAGAGAGAGAGAGAGAGAGAGAGAGAGAGAGAGAGAACGAGAGAGAGAGAGAGAGAGAACGAGAGAGCCTTTGAGCCAACCTCATTTGATGGAAACCACCACAGTACCCCCAGTGAAACCTCTCCCACCCCACTAAAATGGAGAGTATCTGAGACCTAAGCCGTGTGTGCGAGCGTGTGGAATCATGCGCTAGTAAGTGTGTTGTAGCACATATCATACCTTGCAGAGCACCTTTGTCCAAGAAGTTGTTCAAGTTGAAGAGGGTGTTTCTAGAAGCCAGATACTGGATAAGACGCTGAGAAAAAAAAGGAGAAAAAAAAGGCAGAAATCTCAGGTCAGAATTAAGGAGTTCCTGACTAAAACGGGGTCAGAGAAATCCCATGTCCGTGTCCAAAATACCACCCTATTCACTACTTCAGCCTGGGCCCATAGGGAGGGCTCTTAATACAACGACTGCGCTATTTAGGGAACAGGGTGCTTTTTAAGATGCATCCCATCTCTTCAAGTATCAACATGGACTACATTCAATTGGCAGGGATGAGGGACACACACACACACACACACACACACACACACACACACACAGGCTGGGAATTCCCGGGAAAAGAGGCGCGCTCTGCTGAGACATGAGCAGTCTGGAACATCAACGTTCCTAGCTGATGTTCCCCATCTATCCCGGCGTTCCTGGTTCAGACGGAGCATCTCAGAATGCGGGGGATTCACGTGACGCTAGCCGACACTCTTCTAATATCCATCACACTTCTGTGACAGACAATAAACTCCCCTCAGAAAACATGGAAGGACTACAAACTGACCTTGATCTTATTCTCTCTCATTTATCAGAGTAATTAGGAAGATGTTGTCATGAGTTTTGTTTTAAGGACTGGTATGAGAGCTGAGAAAAACGTGCTCTGTGGATTGGTATGAGAGCTGAGAAAAACGTGCTCTGTGGATTGGGTGTGTGCATCTCTGATTGCACGCGTGTGTGTGTATAGCTAACTAAGCATTTGGCCTGTGGCAAATGCGAGAGGAAGCGAAGGGAAAGAGAGAGGGGAGCGGAGAGAGAGCGAGAGAGAGGAGCGGAGAGAGAGCGAAAGAGGGGAGCGGAGAGAGAGCGAGAGAGGGGAGCGGAGAGAGAGGAGCGGAGAGAGAGGAGCGGAGAGAGAGGAGCGGAGAGAGAGCGAGAGAGAGGAGCGGACAGAGAGAGAGAGGAGCGGACAGAGAGAGAGAGGAGCGGACAGAGAGAGAGAGGAGCGGAGAGAGAGAGAGAGGAGCAGAGAGAGAGGAGCGGACAGAGAGAGAGAGGAGCGGACAGAGAGAGAGAGAGAGAGAGGAGCGGACAGAGAGAGAGAGAGAGAGGAGCGGACAGAGAGAGAGAGAGAGAGAGAGCGGACAGAGAGAGAGAGAGAGAGAGAGGAGCGGACAGAGAGAGAGCGAGAGAGGAGCGGACAGAGAGAGAGAGCGAGAGAGGAGCGGACAGAGAGAGAGCGAGAGAGGAGCGGACAGAGAGAGAGAGAGAGGAGCGGAGAGCGAGAGAGAGAGGAGCGGAGAGCGAGAGAGGAGCGGAGAGCGAGAGAGGAGCGGAGAGAGAGAGGAGCGGAGAGAGAGAGGAGTGGTAAGAGCGAGCAAGAGAGCAGAAAGGAAAGAGTGAGCGAGAGTAGAAGAAAGAGAGAGTGCAACAGGACCACACAACACAAGTGGCCCAGAGCTCATGTGATCTTGTAGATCAGAGAGAATTCATGAGTATTGCTTTCATTGGAGCGTTCACTCAACTTGATTAAATCCAATTGATATGCATCAAATGGGTTGAATAGTTCCAAGATGGAGACATGGGAACCTCTCCACTGCCACAGCCTGCAGATTGATGAATTGATTCAGAGGAGAGAAAAGGGAGGGGCCTATGCCGCTCTGTATATTTATATATAAACTCAAAGAAATGTCCTCTCACTGTCAACTGTGTTAATCTTCAGAAAACTTAACACGTGTAAATATTTGTATGAACATAAGATTCAACAGCTGAAACAAACTGAACAAGTTCCACAGACATGTGAGTAACAGAAATGGAACAGTGTATCCCTGAACAAAGGGGAGTCAAAATCAAAAGTAACAGTCAATGCAGCTGGTGGCCACACCAGATACTAAGTACTGCAGTGCATCTCCTCCTCATGGACTGCACCAGATTTGCCAGTTCTTGCTGTGAGATGTTACCCCACTCTTCCACCAAGGCACCTTCAAGTTCCCTAGACAATTCTGGGGCGGAATGGCCCTAGGCCTCACCCTCCGATCCAACAGGTCCCAGACGTGCTCAATGGGATTGAGATCCGGGCTATTCGCTGGCCATGGTAGAACACTGACATTCCTGTCTTGTAGGAAATCACGCACAGAACGAGCAGTATGGCTGGTGGCATTGTCATGCTGGAGGGTCATGTCAGGATGAGCCTGCAGGAAGGGTACCACATGAGGGAGGTGGATGTCTTCCCTGTAACACACAGCGTTGATATTGCCTGCAATGACAACAAGCTCAGTCTGATGATGCTGTGACACACCGCCCCAGACCATGACGGACCCTCCACATCCAAATTGATCCCACTCCAGAGTACAGACCTCGGTGTAACGCTCATTCCTTCGACGATAAACGAGAATCCGACCATCAGACCTGGTGAGACAAAACCGCGACTTGTCAGTGAAGAGCACTTTTTGACAGTCCTGTCTGGTCCAGCGACGGTGGGTTTGTGCCCATAGGCGACGTTGTTGCCGGTGATGTCTGGTGAGGACCTGCCTTTTACAACAGGCCTACAAGCCCTCAGCCTCTCTCCCTGTACCTGTCCTGCAGGTGTGACGTGTTGTTACACGTGGTCTGCCACTGCGAGGACGATCAGCTGTACGTCCTGTCTCCCTGTAGCGCTGTCTTAGGCATCTCACAGTACGGACATTGCAAGTTATTGCCCTGGCCATATTTGCAGTCCTCATGCCTCCTTGCAGCATGCCTAAAGCACATTCACACAGATGAGCAGGGACCCTGGGCATCTTTCTTTTAGTGTTTTTCAGTCAGTACAAAGGCCTCTTTAGTGTCCTAAGCTTTCATAACTGACTTTAATTGCCTACCGTCTGTAAGCTGTTTAGTGTCTTAATGACCGTTCCACAGGTGCATGTTCATTAATTGTTTATGGTTCATTGAACAAGCATTGGAAACAGTGTTTAAACCCTTTTACAATGAAGATCTGTGAAGTTATTTGGATTTTTACAAACTATCTTTGAAAGACAGGGTCCTGAAAAAGGGACTATTTTTTGCTGAGTTTACATATTCTTATTCCATCCCTTTAGATGCGTGTATTAGGTAGTTGTGGAATTGTTAGATTACTTGATATTACTGCACTGTCAAAACTAGAAGCACACGCATTTCGCTACACTCACAGTAACATCTGCTAACCATGTGACCAATAACATCTGCTAACCATGTGACCAATAACATCTGCTAACCATGTGACCAATAACATCTGCTAACCATGTGACGAATAACATTTGATTTGAGAGGAGGGGAGAAGATGGGAAGTGGAGAGGCCTTGAAACGGATTGAGAAGCAGTCTACTAGCCCGTCAAATAATTAATGTTGGAATAACGTTCGACTGTGTCAGAGGGAAAACGACATCTATTATTAAGACATCTGAGTCTTCAATGAGAAAGCCCTCGCTCTAACTGACCTCTCTCTCTCTCGTTCACTCTTCGCATTTCTGTCTCCCTCTCTCTCGATCAGTCTCGCCCCCCCCCCCCCCTTCTCTCTCTCTCGCTCTGGTTCAAAAACTAGCTAGCTATAGAACTCATTAAACCAATCCCTCTTTAGTTCAGTCTCTTTGGGTAAATCCCATCTTTACCCCCGTGTCCTCTTTTCAAAACTATAAATAAAATACTTACAAAAAGGCATTGCTGTTTCTGCTTACGATTTTTGTTAAAGTAACTAGACTCAAAAAGTTACAAGTAAATAAAAAGAGAATGGAATGCGTCTTAAAAGACGTTTGTTTCTTTCGGAGAAAAGTTTGCAGTTACCACGGAAACCAAAGAGCACCTGCCGACAGAAGTTTATATTAACTGAAAAAACTAAGGAGAGAAAAAAAAGAAGGTGTTTTATATATAAAATCACACACACAACGTAGTACCCTACGGATTGCATCAAAGGATAGAGAGACAAAGTTTTAGTTTTTTTACCTTTATTTAACCAGGCAAGTCAGTTAAGAACAAATTCTTATTTTGAATGACGGCCTAGGAACAGTGGGTTAACTGCCTGTTCAGGGGCAGAACGACAGATTTGTACCTTGTCAGCTCTGGTGGGATAGCTCTGGTGGGATAGCTCTGGTAAGATAGCTCTGGTGGGATAGCTCGGGTGGGATAGCTCGGGTGGGATAGCTTAATGACAGAGGGGGTGAGAGCTAACAGATGTCACTGAGAAACGGTTAGGGTTAAAGAGCTGAATCCATTCAGTCGACCGGTCGAATGTCTGGACAATAGGCTGTTTGGTCGACCGAGATTTCTTCAGTCGAGCAATAGCAAAAAAATATATATAATTTCCTGTCTGAGTGGACTAATCGCTTGTGGAGGCGATGGGGAAGGCAGTCCATCACTGAGACTGAGACTGAAAATGTACACTGAACAAAAATAAACATGCAACAAATTCAAAGATTTTACCGAGGTATAGTTCATATGGAATTCAGTTAAATGGGGGGGGGAAAAGGCCCTAATCTATGGATTTCACATGACTGGGAATAGAGCTACGCATCAGTTGGTTACAGATACCTTGGGCGTGAATCAGAAAACCAGTCAGTTCGTGGTGTGACCACCATTTGCCTCACGCAGGGTGACACATCTCCTTCACATAGCGTTGATCAGGCTGTTGATTGTGGCCTGTGGAATGTTGTCCCACTCCTCTTCATTGGCTGTGTGAAGTTGCTGGATATTGGCGGGAACTGGAACAGTCAGTCATACACGTCGATCCAGAGCATCCCAAACATGCTCAATGGGTGACAGTAGCAGTTCAAATTTTGGACACCTACTCATTCAAGGGTAAAAAAAAAATGTTTTACTATCTTCTACATTGTAGAATAATAGTGAATACATCAAAACTATTAAATAACACATATGGAATCATGTAGTAACCAAAAAAAAGTTACAATATTTTATATGTCAGATTCTAGGGTAGCCACCCTTTGCCTTGATGACAGCTTTACACACTCTTGGCATTCTCTCAAACAGCTTCACAATGCTTTTCCAAGTATTGAAGGAGTTTGCACATTTGCTGAGCACTTGTTGGCTGCTATTCCTTCAGTCTGCGGTCCAACTCATCACAAATCTCAATTGGGTTGAGGTCGGGGGAATGTGGAGGCCAGGTCATCTGATGCAGCACTCCATCACTCTCCTTCTTGGTAAAATAGCCCTTACACAGCCTGGAGGTGTTGGGTCATTATCCTGTTGAAAAACAAATGATAGTCCCACTAAGCGCAAACCAGATGGGACGGCGTATCGCTGCAGAATGCAGTGGTAGCCATGCTGGTTAAGTGCGCCTTGAATTCTAAATAATTCACTGACAGCGTCACCGGCAAAGCACCCCCACACCTCCTCCCCCATGCTTCACGGTGGGAACCACAAGTGGAGATCCCTTCACCTACTCTGCATCACAAAGACACGGCGGTTGGGACCAAAAATCTAAAATTTGGACTCATCAGACCAAAGGACAGATTTCCACCAGTCTAATGTCCGTTGCTCCTGCTTCTTGGCCCAAGCAAGTCTTCTTCTTATTGGTGTGATTTTTTTTGCAGCAATTCAATCATGAAACCCAGATTCACAGTCTCCTCTGAACAGTTGATGTTGAGATGTGTCTGTTACTTTACTCTGTGAAGCATTTATTTGGGCTGCAAGCTGAAGTGCACTTAACTCTAATGAACTTATCCTCTGCAGCAGAGGTAACTATGGGTCTTCCTTTCCTGTGGCGGTCCTCATGAGAGACAGAGTTTCATCATAGTGATTGATTGTTTTTGGCGACTGCACTTGAAGAAACTTAAGTTATCGAAATGTTCTGCAATGACTGACCTTCATGTCTTAAAGTGATGGACTGTTGTTTCTCTTTGCTTATTTGAGCTGTTCTTGCCATAATATGGACTTGGCCTTTTACCAAATAGGGCTTTCTTCTGTATACCACCCCTACCTTGTTACAACACAACTGATTGGTGCAAAAGCATTAAGGAAAGAAACATATTCCACATATGAGCTTTTAAGGCATGCCTGTAAATTGCAATGCATTCCAGGTGACTACCTCATGAAGCTGATTTAAAGAATGCCAAGAGTAGGCAAAGACTGTTATTTCATAGTTTGGATATCTTCCCTACTATTCTAAAATGTTGAAAATAGTCAAAAATAAAAGATCCTGAAATGAGTAGGTGTGTCCAAACCTTTGACAGGTACTGTATGTCTGGTGAGTAATGCAGGTCATGGAAGAACTGCGACATTTTCAGCTTCCAGGAATCGTGTTCAGATCCTTGTGACATGGGGCCTTGTATCATCATGCTGAAACATGAGGTGATGGCGGAGGATGAATGGCACGACAATGGGCCTCAGGATCTCGATACGGTATCTGTGTATTCAAATTGCCAAAGATAAAATGCAATTGCGTTCATAGCCCTTAGCTTATGCCTGCCCATACCACAACCACCACCATGGGGCGCAATGTTGACATCAGCAAACGAGACACCATACATGGGTCTGCCATCTGCCTGGTACATTTGAAACCGGGATTCATCCGTGAAGAGCACACTTTCTCCAGCGTGCTCCATCGAAGGTGAACATTTTCCCACTGAAATGGTTTACACCGCTGAACTGCAGTCAGGTCAAGACCCCGGTAAGGACGACGACCCTGAGACGGTTTCTGATTGTTTGTGGAGAAATTCTTAGGGTTTGTGAAAACCAACATCAGCTGTCCAGGTGGCTGGTGTCAGACGATCCCGCAGGTGAAGTAGCCGCATGTGGAGGTCCTGGGCTGGCGTGGTTACAGGTGGTCTGTGGTTGTGAGGCCGGTTGGACGTACTGCCAAATGTTCTAAATCAACGTTGGAGGCAGCTTATGGTAAGGAAACATTACATTCTCTAGCAACAGCTCTGGTGGACATTCCTGCAGTCAGAATGCCAATTGCACTCTTCCTTAAAACATCTGTGGCATTGTGTTGTGACATAACTGCACATTTTAGAGTGGCCTTTTATGGTTCCCAGCACAAGGTGCACCTGTGTAATGATCATGCTGTTTAAATCAGCTTCTTGATGTACCACACCTGTCAGGTGGATGGATTATCTTGGCAAAGGAGAAGTGCTCACTAACAGGGATGTAAACACATGTGTGCTAAAAACCTGTTAGAAATAAGCTTGTTGTCCATATGGAACATTTCTGGGATCTTTTTATTCAGCTCATGAAACATGGGCCCTACACTTTACATGTCGCGTTTATATTTCATTCAATGTAGTTTGTTTGCCGGGCGGTGTGACAGTGTGTGTGTGTGTGTGTGTGTGTGGGGGGTAGTGAAGGGGGGGGCGGGTAATGGTGTTGCCACTGTGGCAGAACTACAGATGACCTGTACGATGACAACCACAACACACACACACACACACACACAGATGTTGGTGTAGGAATCTGTACGACAGGGTCGCTGATGCAGCCTCAATGACTCACTGTTAGTGCCGTTGATCTAAACTCTTACACACACACCTCTATCGATTAGTAACGGATGTTTACTCCAGATGAAAAATACCATGCATTTCCCCAGAAGGCAGAAAGGAAAGAGGGAGGGAGAGAAGAGAGCTGGTCAGTGGTGGGAGTCAGACACCTACTTTATAAAAAGCTATTATTACCACACAGGGCCAATATGCTAAACAAGAACGAGGTGTTCACAATCCATTCTAGAACGAGGTGTTCACAATCCATTCTAGAACGAGGTGTTCACAATCCATTCTAGAACGAGGTGTTCACAATCCATTCTAGAACGAGGTGTTCACAATCCATTCTAGAACGAGGTGTTCACAATCCCATTCTAGAACGAGGTGTTCACAATCCATTCTAGAACGAGGTGTTCACAATCCATTCTAGAACGAGGGGTTCACAATCCATTCTAGAACGAGGGGTTCACAATCCATTCTAGAACGAGGTGTTCACAATCCATTCTAGAATGAGGGGTTCACAATCCATTCTAGAACGAGGTGTTCACAATCCATTCTAGAATGAGGGGTTCACAAATCATTCTAGGAAGTACAAGCATTTGTAACTCCCCTGACAATCTGTCTGCAGAAACTGATTGCAGTGCTGGAATAGAACGCTGCACTTCTGACTTCTACAACTTGAAGACCAACACTAATCAAAAGTGTGTCTGTGTGAGCGTGTGTCTGTGTGAGAGAGAGAGTGAGTGAGTGTGTAGGGGTCGACATTAATGCTTGTTCTCGTCCATGAAAAGCAAAAAAAACATTTTCCGGAAAACAAGACTATAGATTTATTGCAGAAAGTATTCACAGCTTTTAACTTTTCCACATGTTGTTGTGTTACAAAGTGGGATTCAGTTGAGATGGTGTCACTGACCTACACAAAATACCTCATAAGGTCAAAGTGGAATTTTGTTTGTAGAACATTTTAGAAATGAAACGATTCAAAGCTGAAATGTCTCGAGTCAATCAATACGTATTCAACCCCTTTGTTATGGCCTGAATACGTTCAGGAGTAACAATGTGCTTAAGAAATCACATTATAAATTGCATGGACTCATCCAGTGTCCAATAATATGGGTAAAATGATTTGTATAACTACGCCATCTCTGTACCCAACACATGCAGCAGGGTAGCCTAGTGGTTAGAGTGTAGAGGCAGCAGGGTAGCGTAGTGGTTAGAGTGTAGAGGCGGCAGGGTAGCCTAGTGGTTAGAGTGTAGAGGCGGCAGAGTAGCCTAGTGGTTAGAGTGTAGAGGCGGC
>NC_088407.1:14876851-14939351 GCF_034236695.1 Oncorhynchus nerka
AGGGTAGCCTAGTGGTTAGAGTGTAGAGGCGGCAGGGTAGCGTAGTGGTTAGAGTGTAGAGGCGGCAGGGTAGCGTAGTGGTTAGTGTAGAGGCGGCAGGGTAGCGTAGTGGTTAGAGTGTAGAGGCGGCAGGGTAGCCTAGTGGTTAGAGTGTAGAGGCGGCAGGGTAGCCTAGTGGTTAGAGTGTAGAGGCGGCAGGGTAGCGTAGTGGTTAGAGTGTAGAGGCGGCAGGGTAGCCTAGTGGTTAGAGTGTAGAGGCGGCAGGGTAGCCTAGTGGTTAGAGTGTAGAGGCGGCAGGGTAGCGTAGTGGTTAGAGTGTAGAGGCGGCAGGGTAGCGTAGTGGTTAGAGTGTAGAGGCGGCAGGGTAGCGTAGTGGTTAGAGTGTAGAGGCGGCAGGGTAGCGTAGTGGTTAGAGTGTAGAGGCGGCAGGGTAGCCTAGTGGTTAGAGTGTAGAGGCGGCAGGGTAGTGTAGAGATGGCAGGGTAGCGTAGTGGTTAGAGTGTGGAGGCGGCAGGGTAGCGTAGTGGTTAGAGTGTGGAGGCGGCAGGGTAGCCTAGTGGTTAGAGTGTAGAGGCGGCAGGGTAACCTAGTGGTTAGAGTGTAGAGGCGGCAGGGTAGCGTAGTGGTTAGAGCGTTGGACTTCGAATCCCCGAGTTGCCCCCGAGCTGCCCCTGAACAAGGCAGTTAACCCACTGTTCCTAGGCCGTCATTGAAAAAAAGAATTTGTTCTTAACTGACTTGCCTAGTAAGGTAAAAAGTAAAATAAATAAAAGTCAAGTAGTGAATTAAAGCACAGATTCAACCACAAAGACAAGGGAGGTCTTTCCAATGCCTCGCAAAGGGCACCCATTGGTAGAACACAAACAAAGCAGAGATTTCAACATGAGGCCAATGTTGACTTTATAAACAGGTAAGAGTTTAATGGCTGTGATATCAGAAAACTGAGGATAAAATCAACAACATTGCACAATACTAAGCTAAATGACTGAGTGAAATAAAGGAAGTCTGTACAGAACAAAAATGTTACAAAACACGCATCCTGTTTGCGACATGACACTTAATACTGCAATGTGGCTAAGAAATGTACTTTATATCCTGAATACAAAGTGTTACGTTTGGGGCAAATTCAACACAACACGTCACTGAGTACCACTCTTCATATTTTCAAACATGGTGTTGGCTGCATCAGACAACGACCAGGGAGTTTATTTTAGGATAAAAGGGAAACCGAATACAGTTATAGCCACAGGCAAAATCCTCGAGGAAAACCTGGTTCAGTCGGCTTTCCAACAGACCTTAAAACACCAGGCCAAATCTACACAGGAGTTTCTTACCAAGACGACATTGAATGTTCCGGAGAAGCCTGATCACTTAAAAATCAGCTTGAAAATATATGGCATGTCTTGAAAAGGGCTGTCTAGCCATGATCAACTTGACAGAGATGTAAGAACATTTAAAAGAAAAATGGGCAAATATTGTACAATCCAGGTGGGCAAAGTTCTTAAGAGACGAGGTCAAAAAAAACTCACAGCTGTAATCGCCGCCAAAAGGTGCTTCTACAAAGCATTGACATTACATTACATTTAAGTCATTTAGCAGACGCTCTTATCCAGAGCGACTTACAAATTGGTGCTTTCACCTTATGACATCCAGTGGAACAGCCACTTTACAATAGTGCATCTAGGTCTTTTAAGGGGGGGGGGAGGAGGATTACTTTATCCTATCCTAGGTATTCCTTAAAGAGGTGGGGTTTCAGGTGTCTCTGGAAGGTGGTGATTGACTCCGCTGTCCTGGCGTCGTGAGGGAGTTTGTTCCACCATTGGGGGGCCAGAGCAGCGAACAGTTTTGACTGGGCTGAGCGGGAACTGTACTTCCTCAGTGGTAGGGAGGCGAGCAGGCCAGAGGTGGATGAACGCAGTGCCCTTGTTTGGGTGTAGGGCCTGATCAGAGCCTGGAGGTACTGAGGTGCCGTTCCCCTCACAGCTCCGTAGGCAAGCACCATGGTCTTGTAGCGGATGCGAGCTTCAACTGGAAGCCAGTGGAGAGAGCGGAGGAGCGGGGTGACGTGAGAGAACTTGGGAAGGTTGAACACCAGACGGGCTGCGGCGTTCTGGATGAGTTGTAGGGTTTAATGGCACAGGCAGGGAGCCCAGCCAACAGCGAGTTGCAGTAATCCAGACGGGAGATGACAAGTGCCTGGATTAGGACCTGCGCCGCTTCCTGTGTGAGGCAGGGTCGTACTCTGCGGATGTTGTAGAGCATGAACCTACAGGAACGGGCCACCGCCTTGATGTTATTTGAGAACGACAGGGTGTTGTCCAGGATCACGCCAAGGTTCTTAGCGCTCTGGGACGAGGACACAATGGAGTTGTCAACCGTGATGGCGAGATCATGGAACGGGCAGTCCTTCCCCGGGAGGAAGAGCAGCTCCGTCTTGCCGAGGTTCAGCTTGAGGTGATGATCCGTCATCCACACTGATATGTCTGCCAGACATGCAGAGATGCGATTCGCCACCTGGTCGTCAGAAGGGGGAAAGGAGAAGATTAATTGTGTGTCGTCTGCATAGCAATGATAGGAGAGACCATGTGAGGTTATGACAGAGCCAAGTGACTTGGTGTATAGCGAGAATAGGAGAGGGCCTAGAACAGAGCCCTGGGGACACCAGTGGTGAGAGCACGTGGTGAGGAGACGGATTCTCGCCACGCCACCTGGTAGGAGCGACCTGTCAGGTAGGACGCAATCCAAGCGTGGGCCGCGCCGGAGATGCCCAACTCGGAGAGGGTGGAGAGGAGGATCTGATGGTTCACAGTATCGAAGGCAGCCGATAGGTCTAGAAGGATGAGAGCAGAGGAGAGAGAGTTAGCTTTAGCAGTGCGGAGCGCCTCCGTGATACAGAGAAGAGCAGTCTCAGTTGAATGACTAGTCTTGAAACCTGACTGATTTGGATCAAGAAGGTCATTCTGAGAGAGATAGCGGGAGAGCTGGCCAAGGACGGCACGTTCAAGAGTTTTGGAGAGAAAAGAAAGAAGGGATACTGGTCTGTAGTTGTTGACATCGGAGGGATCGAGTGTAGGTTTTTTCAGAAGGGGTGCAACTCTCGCTCTCTTGAAGACGGGAGGGACGTAGCCAGCGGTCAGGGATGAGTTGATGAGCGAGGTGAGGTAAGGGAGAAGGTCACCGGAGATGGTCTGGAGAAGAGAGGAGGGGATAGGGTCAAGCGGGCAGGTTGTTGGGCGGCCGGCCGTCACAAGACGCGAGATGTCATCTGGAGAGAGAGGGGAGAAAGAGGTCAGAGCACAGGGTAGGGCAGTGTGAGCAGAACCAGCGGTGTCGTTTGACTTAGCAAACGAGGATCGGATGTCGTCGACCTTCTTTTCAAAATGGTTGACGAAGTCATCTGCAGAGAGGGAGGAGGGGGAGGGGGAGGAGGATTCAAGAGGGAGGAGAAGGTGGCAAAGAGCTTCCTAGGGTTAGAGGCAGATGCTTGGAATTTAGAGTGGTAGAAAGTGGCTTTAGCAGCAGAGACAGAGGAGGAAAATGTAGAGAGGAGGGAGTGAAAGGATGCCAGGTCTGCAGGGAGGCGAGTTTTCCTCATTTCCGCTCGGCTGCCCGGAGCCCTGTTCTGTGAGCTCGCAATGAGTCGTCGAGCCACGGAGCGGGAGGGGAGGACCGAGCCGGCCTGGAGGATAGGGGACATAGAGAGTCAAAGGATGCAGAAAGGGAGGAGAGGAGGGTTGAGGAGGCAGAATCAGGAGATAGGTTGGAGAAGGTTTGAGCAGAGGGAAGAGATGATAGGATGGAAGAGGAGAGAGTAGCGGGGGAGAGAGAGCGAAGGTTGGGACGGCGCGATACCATCCGAGGAGGGGCAGTGTGGGAAGTGTTGGATGAGAGCGAGAGGGAAAAGGATACAAGGTAGTGGTCGGAGACTTGGAGGGGAGTTGCAATGAGGTTAGTGGAGGAACAGCATCTAGTAAAGATGAGGTCGAGCGTATTGCCTGCCTTGTGAGTAGGGGGGGGAGGTGAGAGGGTGAGGTCAAAAGAGGAGAGGAGTGGAAAGAAGGAGGCAGAGAGGAATGAGTCAAAGGTAGACGTGGGGAGGTTAAAGTCGCCCAGAACTGTGAGAGGTGAGCCGTCCTCAGGAAAGGAGCTTATCAAGGCATCAAGCTCATTGATGAACTCTCCGAGGGAACCTGGAGGGCGATAAATGATAAGGATGTTAAGCTTGAAAGGGCTGGTAACTGTGACAGCATGGAATTCAAAGGAGGCGATAGACAGATGGGTAAGGGGAGAAAGAGAGAATGACCACTTGGGAGAGATGAGGATCCCGGTGCCACCACCCCGCTGACCAGAAGCTCTCGGGGTGTGCGAGAGCACGTGGGCGGACGAAGAGAGAGCAGTAGGAGTAGCGGTGTTGTCTGTGGTGATCCATGTTTCCGTCAGAGCCAAGAAGTCGAGGGACTGGAGGGAGACATAGGCTGAGATGAACTCTGCCTTGTTGGCCGCAGATCGGCCAGGAGTGTGAATATCAATGTAAATTAGATATCTGTATTTATTATGCAATACATTTGCTCACATTTCTAGAAACATGTTTTCACTTTGCCATCATGGGGTAATGTGTGTAAGAAGCGTGAGAAAATAGATTTTTACCCATTTTCAATTCAGGCTGTGACAAAATGTGGGAAAATTGAATACTTTCTGAAGGCTCTGTTAGTTGTACGAACGGACAAGTAAAAAAATTAATTAAAATATCAAACAATTACGCCGATCAGCACTGGATCAGAGAGGCCAAAATTAGAATATTCAAAACCATTTTTATTTATGTACATTAAACAAGCCTCCAGGTCAAAGTGTAGGTGAGATGCATATTGGCCACAGCCTCGTGCCCAAACAGATACCGACATGAGGCAACATAAAATGTAGCCAAACTTTAAATGAGACTTAATTACATACAGGCATCACCCACCTTGAATCTGACCAGAGGCCGTCAATATTTTGAAACAATTTAAACATTAACTGAACAGTTTAAAACCTGGGCATTTTATGAAGCAAGTCTAACCTTGTTTCAAAGTAGCCTAGACAAAATACGACCGCAGAAATTAAGGAATTATTTTATAAAATATACTGGCATATTGTGTTTATGGCATTTCTCTCATGATCTAGTTGTTTCCAAATCAACTTTATTTTACTGTCCAGCTGCCAAAGGCATAACCCTCGTCATATTAATAACCCTAGTTAATGACCACCCTCGTCATATTAATAACCCTAGTTAATGACCACCCTCGTCATATTAATAACCCTAGTTAATGACCACCCTCGTCATATTAATAACCCTAGTTAATGACCACCCTCGTCATATTAATAACCCTAGTTAATGACCACCCTCGTCATATTAATAACCCTAGTTAATGATAACCCTAGTCATATTAATAACCCTAGTTAATGATAACCCTAGTCATATTAATAACCCTAGTTAATGATAACCTGTCATATTAATAACCCTAGTCATATTAATAACCCTAGTTAATGATAACCCTAGTCATATTAATAACCCTAGTTAATGATAACCTGTCATATTAATAACCCTAGTCATATTAATAACCCTAGTTAATGATAACCCGTCATATTAATAACCCTAGTTAATGACCACCCTCGTCACATTAATAACCCTAGTCATATTAATAACCCTAGTTAATGATAACCCTCGTCATATTGAGCTTAGACAAGTAAAGAAATGTCCTACTTGTCAAAAGAACTAAAACATGTTTTATGTCAAGCCCTGGAGTGTGTGTGTGTGTGTGTGTGTGTGTGTGTGTGTGTGTGTGTGTGTGTGTGTGTGTGTGTGTGTATTCTGCTGGGCTGGGCCAGCCTGGAGCTCAGAGACTGGGTGTTTTAAGATAAGGGCACCTCATCATTCCTGTACAGCCCACCACACCTCGTGTCCACCCTGCCATTGAGTATGCAATATGTGTCTCTAGATTATTGTGCCTGGCGACCTCCATTAGTCAGTTTAAACCTGCACTCCAACACATGATAACAGATTCTCAGAGCTCTCCTCTATCTCCCCAGTGACACAACAGTCACAGTCAACGCTTTTCTACAGACCTTATTTTCCCCTCCCACTCCCGCCTTCTCTTACCCTCTTTCCATCTCTTGCTAGCTCTCAGCCTTCCTCTCTGTCGCTCTCCAGCTCCCTCATCCCCTCACGCTTTGTCCTTTTCGCCCTCTCTCTCTCTCCTCTATTCATTCCCTCTCATCCATCTCTCCTTCACTTCCCCATCCTTCTCTCTCTATTCTCTCCCTTCCAGGGTTATTAGTAGTTTTATTGACGACACAATCTTCTAGTAACGTCACTCAAGCAGATTGGCCCATTCTCTCTCCTTTGACTCACTCCCTCTCCCTTTCTTTTCATTTTCTCCCCCTCCATTCTCTCTCTCCTCCTCTACCTCTTTCTTCTAGTAACGTCACTGAGGCAGATTGGTCCATTCAGTATCTGGGACAGCAGGGAGGTGACTCAGTGTTAGCATAGTTTAGAAACCGGGTGTTTACGAAAACTAGATGCTGACTGGTTGATAGCAGGGAGTTATAGAACCACAATCCCAGCATCCTCCGGGTAATGCCTGTTAAAAGACATGCTCCGGAACATTGGCGACCACTAACTGTTATTTAAACCTTCTGTTTTGGGCTTCATGTGTCAATGTGTAGTTCATAGATGCATAATCCATGAGAAGAATTACGGTCTTGCCTCAATCAGCAACAAAACCCCTAGTTTGAAAGCAACTTTTTCTGGAATCTGCACCCCACTGTCTCCCCTTAATTCCCCCCACGTGGGCCAGCCCCCTAACAATTAGAGTTCAACCAATGAGCTTCATGTGAGTGACAGCTAGCAAGAGGCACGTCAAACACGAATGGCAGAGCGAGCAATGTGGTGCACATACCTGCACACAATGTGACGTACAAAACCATTTTTGGGGGACCAATGTGAGCACTACTTTCAGAACTACTGGCTAAAAAGTCATCAGAAGTAGAGGAGAATCAAACAATTAACAAGTTCATTAGATTTATCAATACGCATCCACTGTCTCACAGCCCAGACAGTCAATTTATAAACTTAATCTCCCCTGGAAAATTAGAATCTAGACGACATTTCCCCATGCTAGTAGGCTGGCAATGCTACTAGGCTAGCAATGCTACTTGGCTAGCAACTTCAGAATCTCAGAACTCAATGTAATAACGTTTGAATGAAAACTTTTCTTAATACATGTCGGCAACCGTTTTCCGAAAGCAATAAGGCCCTGAACCCGGGACATATCGAGAGTAACACCCTCCAAAGGGCCTTGGCTTCGCCTCGGGCATAAGAACACCCCTTAGTTGAGAGTTAGCACACAATAATCCCCAGGTTCTCGTGCCTTATTGCTTAAATATAAAACACACACATTCACTATGCCCCCCTTTCTACATCTGAAAACCTCGCTATCTCAAGGTGGGAGACCGAACATGTGCTTAGCATATGCATTCTATCAGTGTCCTCGCTCCTCCCAGCCACATAGGGGTGGTACTGGGCAGGGGCAATGGAGCCGTCCCCAAGCTGGGCAATGGAGCCGTCCCCAAGCTGGGCAATGGAGCCGTCCCCAAGCTGGGCAATGGAGCCGTCCCCAAGCTGGGCAATGGAGCCGTCCCCAAGCTGGGCAATGGAGCCGTCCCCAAGCTGGGCAATGGAGCCGTCCCCAAGCTGGGCAATGGAGCCGTCCCCAAGCTGGGCAATGGAGCCGTCTCCAAGCTGGGCAATGGAGCCGTCCCCAAGCTGGGCAATGGAGCCGTCTCCAAGCTGGGCAATGGAGCGGTCCCCAAGCTGGGCAATGGAGCGGTCCCCAAGCATATCCTCCTCCATCAGTCCTATATCCTCCCCCGACCTTACTGTTGTGCCTTCCATATTTCCATCCCCATCTTTTGCCCTTGGGGTGGGGGGATGGAAGCAGGCCCTCTCCCAGTCTACCCTTTCTAGAGTAACCTTGGGGTGGGGGGATGGAAGCAGGCCCTCTCCCAGTATACCCTCTCTAGAGTAACCTTGGGGTGGGGGGATGGAAGCAGGCCCTCTCCCAGTCTACCCTCTCTAGAGTAACCTTGGGGTGGGGGGATGGAAGCAGGCCCTCTCCCAGTCTACCCTCTCTAGAGTAACCTTGATCAGGCTCAGGTGCAGTATAGTACAGTCAGCAGCCAGACTTCCAGGAGGGCGGCGCAGTAACCTGAGTAGCCACGGCCAGGATCAGAGCACCTGAGGGGAGGCTTGAGGCGCCGGGCTGGGTGGGTGCCCTGGTTCTCTCTCTCCTGTTCATTGTCTAAGGCTTCCTGTAATCTGGTTGTTCTGGCCTGCCTACACTCGCCACACACAGGAAACGACTGGACAAACACTCCGTATAACTGGGACTGCGCACACACACATACGACACGTGTACATACAGTTGGAGTCAGAAGTTGGCATACACCTTAGCCAAATACATTTAAAAACTCTGTTTTTAACAATTCCTGACATGTAATGCCAGTAAAAATTCCAGTTAGGATCACCACTTTATTTTAAGAATGTGAGGTGTCAAAATAAGAGAGAATGATTTATTTCAGCCTTTATTTCTTTCATCACATTCCCAGTGGGTCAGAAGTTTGCATACACTCATTAGTATTTGGTAGCATTGCCTTTAAACTGTTTAACTTGCTTCAAACGTTCCGGGTAGCCTTCCACAAGCTTCCCACAATAAGTTGGGTGTATTTTGGCCCATTTCTACTGACAGAGCTGGTGTAACTGAGTCAGGTTTGTAGGCCTCATTGCTCACACTCGCTTTTTCAGTTCTGCCCACAAATGTTCTATGGGATTGAGGTCAGGGCTTTGTGATGGCCACTCCAATAATTTGACTTTGTTGTCCTTAAGCCATGTTGCCACAACATTGGAAGTATGCTTGGGGTCATTGTCCATTTGGAAGACCCATTTGCAAACAAGCTTTGACTTCCTGACTGATGTCTTGAGATGTTGCTTCAATATATCCGCCTGATTTTCCTCCCTCATGATGCCATCTATTTTGTGAAGTGCACCAGTCCCTCCTGCAGCAAAGCACCCCAACAACATGAAGCATGGGGGTGGCAGCAAGGCTTGCAAGCCTCCCCCTTTTTCCTCCAAACATAACGATGGTCATTATCGCCAAACAGTTCTATTTTTGTTTCATCAGACCAGAGGACATTTCTCCAAAAAGTATGATCTTTGTCCCCGTGTTCAGTTGCAAACCGTTGTCTGGCTTTGCACTTTTTTTTCACCAAAGTACGTTCATCTCTAGGAGACAGAACGCGTCTCCTTCCTGAGCAGTATGACAGCTGCGTGGTCCCATGGTGTTTATACTTACGTACTATTGTTTGTACAGATGAACCTTCAGGAATTTGGATGAACCAGACTTGTGGAGGTCTACAATATTTTTCTGAGGTCTTGGCTGATTTCTTTTGATTTTCCCATGATGTCAAGCAAAGAGGCACTGAGTTTGAAGGTAGGCCTTGAAATACATCCACATGTACACCTCCAATTGACATATTATGTCAATTAGCCTAGCAGAAGCTTCTAAAGCCATGACATAATTTTCTGGAATTTTCCAAGCTGTGTAAAGGCACAGTCAACTTAGTGTATGTAAACCTCTGACCCACTGGAATTGTGATACAGGGAATTATAAGTGAAATAATCTGTCTGTTAACAATTGTTGGAAATATGCCTTGTGTCATGCACAAAGTAGATGTCCTAACCGACTTGCCAAAACTATAGTTTGTTAACAAGAAATTTGTGGAGTGGTTGAAAAACGAGTTTTAATGACTCCAACCTAAGTGGATGTAAACTTCCGACTTCAGCTGTACATGTCCATGTCCAGGTACAACAGGAAAACATCTAGAACGATAGACTATTACATTCTGCATAACAATGTCGTCTCCCAAGGAACTGTTTCTTGGCAGAGCTGAAGAGAGAAAAGTACAGGTGAAGATCGGATAGGGTATTGATACAAAGAGACAGCGAGGATGAGAGAGTGCAGGGGAGAGAGAGAAGCGAAAGGAAAGAGAGACAAGATAGGGGAAGAGAGGGGAGAGGAGAAAAATAGGAGATAGAAGAGAGGAGAAAGAGGGAAGAGATGAGAAGAGAGGGAAGAAAAAAAGACAGACAGAAAGAGAGAAAGAGAGCGTGCTCCCTCTCACGAGGAAGGGAGAAGGAGCGATAGAAAAGTTTGACAGGTGTATAGGATAAACCCTGGGTGAAGAATTAACGGAGTATTGATACTGGGTAGTTGGACTAAAACTAAACTCGACAACACAGTGCTGCCAACCGATCCAATCAAGACCAACACTATGGAATGGAGACTGGGATAAAGCTCTCCCTCTTTCTCCCTAGTTTTATTCCTTTGATCTCTCTCTCTCTCTCGCTCCATCTTTCTCCCTCTTTTAGTTCCCCCCCTCTCTTTCTCCCTCTCTCTCCCTTTTTAAGTTCCCCCTCTCCTGCTCCATCTTTCGCCCTCTCCCTTTTTAAGTCCTCTCTCCCTTTTTAAGTCCTCTCTCTCTCTCTCTCTCTCTCTCCCCCCGGTTACCCCTCTCCTGCTCCATCTTCCTCCCTCTCCCGGTTACCCCTCTCTCTTTCTCTGGCCAGAGGTCGTCTTAGAATCAACATCGTAAGAGAAAAAGAAAGCTACAAGAATGGTTGGTTACATCATCCTCGTGTGGAAATGTGCCTCTTGCTAAACTAAGGTGACAAGGTCCGGTGGCCTTTCATCACCGAGTTGAAACAGTCAAAGTAGCTGTGGTAATCATCAGTACAGTGGTTGTTCTCCCCTCTTGTCAAATAGAACATTACCAGGAACACATTTCAAGAGCTCAACGCAGGCCTAGACTGAATTTAAAATGGAGGCAGCTCCCTGAGAACACTATGGAAGGCATTTGGGAGTGTGTGAGTCCGTGTGTGTGCGTGTGTGTTTTCACTTACCTCATTGCCATACATCATAAGGTGGTGTGTAGCGATCAGAGCTTTGAAGACCACCACCCAGCTGCTATTGGCTGTCCTCTCAAATAGTGTGTCAGCCAGCTGGGGGACCGACACATTCATCTCACTGGTGCAGTGGATCAGGTCTGGAGGAGACAGAGTTAGAGAGACAGAGTTAGAGAGACAGACAGGACAGACAGACTTAGAGAGACAGACAGACAGAGTTAGAGAGACAGACAGGACAGACAGACAGACGTGGTGAGATCAGGGCCTGTATAGATGGGGAAATCAAAGACAAGGAACGCACTCTCAGGTACACACTCTCAGGTACACACTCTCAGGTACACACTCACAGTGGTGTGACAGTGGAACTGCATGCAAGTTCAAAATGAAGGACAAACAGGGTCATTTCAGGAAGAGGAACACACAACACACACACACACACACGGGGCTGCGAGTCCAGAGACAAACACATAGTCTAGACTCAAGTGTCGACCTCCAGTCTAGACGAGTACAAACGGTGCTATAGGTGGTAAAACTGACTCTGGATGACAACATAATGATGTTTGTTTCCAACATTCGAGCGGTTTTCCTTTCCTTGCTGTGATACTAATGAGTAGCACCATACTGGTTTGGTCCCAGGCCTATAAAAAACAACATCCTGTTCCACATCTGCTGTTCTATTCAGACAATTCTATTGACATTATGTTTATATATTCATATGCACCAAAACAACAACTTTCACGGCCACTAGGGCTGTCCCCAACTAAAGAAAACATATATTGGTCAACCAAGAGCCATCTGTCATTTATAAAAACATGTATTTTCCCATAGATAGGATGTCTCCATGTCTTTTAATCAACTATATTCACTGAGCTTGTCTGATACTTTAAGCACACTGTTTGATTCAATAAGGGAGTCTGACCAGCAATTGATAATGATTGTGCCGGGATCAGACAACCAGTGACCGTGGGACAAGCACCCGCCTTCTCTATCCTCCCTGATGTAGTGACCAGGGTTAATCTGTCCTCCCTGATGTAGTGACCAGGGTTCATCTGCCCTCCCTGATGTAGTGACCAGGGTTCATCTGTCCTCCCTGATGTAGTGACCAGGGTTCATCTCTCCTCCCTGATGTAGTGACCAGGGTTCATCTGTCCTCCCTGATGTAGTGACCAGGGTTCATCTGTCCTCCCTGATGTAGTGACCAGGGTTCATCTCTCCTCCCTGATGTAGTGACCCGCCTTCTCTGTCCTCCCTGATGTAGTGACCCGCCTTCTCTATACTCCCTGATGTAGTGACCCGCCTTCTCTATACTCCCTGATGTAGTGACCCGCCTTCTCTATACTCCCTGATGTAGTGACCCGCCTTCTCTATCCTCCCTGATGTAGTGACCAGGGTTAATCTGTCCTCCATGATGTAGTGACCCGCCTTCTCTATCCTCCCTGATGTAGTGACCCGCCTTCTCTATACTCCCTGATGTACTGACCAGGGTTCATCTGTCCTCCCTGATGTAGTGACCAGGGTTCATCTGTCCTCCCTGATGTAGTGACCAGGGCTCATCTGTCCTCCCTGATGTAGTGACCAAGGTTCATCTGTCCTCCCTGATGTAGTGACCAGGGTTCATCTGTCCTCCCTGATGTAGTGACCAGGGTTAATCTGTCCTCCCTGATGTAGTGACCAGGGTTAATCTGTCCTCCCTGATGTAGTGACCAGGGCTCATCTGTCCTCCCTGATGTAGTGACCAGGGCTCATCTGTCCTCCCTGATGTAGTGACCAGGGTTCATCTGTCCTCCCTGATGTAGTGACCAGGGTTCATCTGTCCACCCTGATGTAGTGACCAGGGTTCATCTGTCCTCCCTGATGTAGTGACCCGCCTTCTCTATACTCCCTGATGTAGTGACCAGGGTTCACCTCTCCTCCCTGATGTAGTGACCCGCCTTCTCTATACTCCCTGATGTAGTGACCAGGGTTCACCTCTCCTCCCTGATGTAGTGACCCGCCTTCTCTATCCTCCCTGATGTAGTGACCAGGGCTCATCTGTCCTCCCTGATGTAGTGACCAGGGCTCATCTGTCCTCCCTGATGTAGTGACCAGGGTTCATCTGTCCTCCCTGATGTAGTGACCAGGGTTCATCTGTCCTCCCTGATGTAGTGACCAGGGTTCATCTGTCCACCCTGATGTAGTGACCAGGGTTCATCTGTCTCTATCCTCCCTGATGTAGTGACCAGGGTTCATCGGTCCTCCCTGATGTAGTGACCAGGGTTCATCTGTCCTCCCTGATGTAGTGACCAGGGTTCATCTGTCCTCCCTGATGTAGTGACCAGGGTTCATCTGTCCTCCCTGATGTAGTGACCAGGGTTAATCTCTGTCTCTCTCCTCCCTGATGTAGTGACCAGGGTTCACCTCTCCTCCCTGATGTAGTGACCAGGGTTCATCTGTCCTCCCTATAGTGTGGTGACCAGGGTTCATCTCTCCTCTCTGATGTAGTGACCAGGGTTCAGCTGTCCTCCCTGATGTAGTGACCAGGGTTCATCTGTCCTCCCTGATGTAGTGACCAGGGTTAATCTCTGTCTCTCTCCTCCCTGATGTAGTGACCAGGGTTCATCTGTCCTCCCTGATGTAGTGACCAGGGTTCATCTCTCCTCCCTGATGTAGTGACCAGGGTTCATCTCTCCTCCCTGATGTAGTGACCAGGGTTCATCTGTCCTCCCTATAGTGTGGTGACCAGGGTTCATCTGTCCTCCCTGATGTAGTGACCAGGGTTCATCTCTCCTCCCTGATGTAGTGACCAGGGTTCATCTCTCCTCCCTGATGTAGTGACCAGGGTTCATCTCTCCTCCCTGATGTAGTGACCAGGGTTCATCTCTCCTCCCTGATGTAGTGACCAGGGTTCATCTCTCCTCCCTGATGTAGTGACCAGGGTTCATCTCTCCTCTCTGATGTAGTGACCAGGGTTAATCTCTCCTCCCTGATGTAGTGACCAGGGTTCATCTGTCCGTATTGCTGAAGCTGCAACATAATTACAGCCATTTCTGAACTGAAAAGTTCTGTTACCAAAATCCCTCATTTGAACAGGGAAAAACACTCCCTGTTCCCCTGCTCTCGCTAAGTGACACATGTTTGCATCGCATTGACAAAGAACTCTCGGGGTCGACCAACAGCCTAACGACCAAATAATGGACCAGTTGCCTAAATGCGGTCAGTCCTAACGACCACCCATTAGTACTTGTCCACCACAACAAGTGAATGTGGATTTTTAGAGTTGTATTCTCCCCCCTGCCGTCTCCTACCCCTCGCTCTCCTAAATCCCTACTTCTTTTCTTCAACAAAACGGGTACCCAACTTCACACACCGACCTGGGTAACTTTGGACACACCAATTCATTCGTCTGTCTCATTAACATGGTTATTGGACAATGGGGCCAGGCTACATTAGGATTTCAGTGTGGGGTTTCAGAGTTTCAGTGACCAGGGTTTCAGTGTGACATGAAGATTAATATTTAAGCAATAAGGTCCAAGGGGGTGTGGTATAACAGCCATTATAAACTGGGTGGTACGAGCACTGAATGCTAATTGGCTGACAGCCGTGGTATATCAGACCGTATACCACAGGTATGACAAAATGGGGGGGGGGGGGGGGGCGGTATATGGCCAATACACCACGACTAAAGGCTGTATCCGGGCTGTAATCCGCATTGTGCCGTGCTTAAGAACATCCCTTAGTTGTGGTATATTGGCCATATATGTGTTATAACACGGCTTTCAGCCAATCAGCATTCAGGTCTGGAACCACTCGGTTCATAATTGGTAATAGAACATGGGACCACTCTTTCCCAGAGCAGGTTTCTGTTTACACGCTGCAGAGCCAGACATGTTTAACAAAACCAATTTCAGATCTGTACACCCCCCCTCGCCCTGTCGTCCCAGTCTCTCCCCACCTGTGTGTGTGTGAGAATGTGTCTATGCACACGTGTATGTGTGTGTGTGTGTGTGTGTGTGTGTGTGTGTGTGTGTGTGTGTGTGTGTGTGTGGTGTCTGCTGTAATGTAGTGGATATGTGCTGACTTAATCAAAGGGAGTGGAAACACATTTGGGTGCCCTTGATCACAGTCAGTTGTCTTAAACGGCGAGAGAGAGAGGGGAGAGAGAGGGGAGAGTGGGGAGAGACAGAATAGAGAGAGACGGGGAGAGACAGAATAGAGAGAGACGGGGAGACACAGAATAGAGAGAGACAGAATAGAGAGAGAGAATAGAGAGACAGAATAGAGAGATATAGAGAGACGGGGAGAGACAGAATAGAGAGATAGAATAGAGAGAGACAGAATAGAGAGAGAGAGACAGAATAGAGAGAGACAGAATAGAGAGAGGGGGGAGAGACAGAATAGAGAGAGACAGAATAGAGAAAGACGGGGAGAGACAGAATAGAGAGAGACAGAATAGAGAGAGACTGAGGAGAGACAGAATAGAGAGAGACAGAATAGAGAGAGACAGAATAGAGAGAGACAGAATAGAGAGAGACGGGGAGAGACAGAATAGAGAGAGACAGAATAGAGAGACAGAATAGAGAGAGACGGGGAGAGACAGAATAGAGAGAGACAGAATAGAGAGAGACGGGGAGAGACAGAATAGAGAGACAGGGAGAGACAGGGACGGGGAGAGACAGAAGAGAGAGAGACAGAGGGACGGGGAGAGAGAGGGGACGGGGAGAGAGAGGGACGGGGAGAGAGAGGGACGGGGAGAGAGAGGGACGGGGAGAGACAGAAGAGAGACAGAGTGACGGGGAGAGACAGAGGGAGAACTGCAGTGTGAGGAGAGGCTGGCTCCATCTGGGGAGTGGTGGTGGTGGATCTCATCTTATCCAACCTGCAATCTGCAGAAACCCTGACCACGCAGGGTGGAACAATTCCTCTCTTCACCCTCTCCTCCCTTCTTCACTTCCCCATTTTACTGGCCATCAGCCATGTTTGAGAGTGGCTGTGAAAACCCACACCAGCTAGACTTAGTGTGTGGCTCCCTACACACAATGTTAATGTGTAACACAAACACTCCTAATATCATGGTACAATTCTGGAGATTTTACAAAGATATTTTAGAACACGGAGGGATTCCAGAACTCCAGAGACATTCTAGAACACCAGAGAGATTCAGTGAGAGATGGACAATGAACGATAAAAAGGGCATGAGCTGTGATCTCATCTGTCCTTCTCAGAGTTGACAGACAGCTGCTCTGTGTTCTAATGTGTGTGTTCCAATGCACACAGAACCATTGTTCCATTCAGCAGGGCTGGCATGACCTTTGCCCTCTGGGTTGCACTGGTCAGTCCCCGTAATGAGGAGCTCCTGGTACCGGCCTGAGCTTAGGGCTCTTACCTCATCAACCAACACACACACACACACACACACACACACACACACAGCTAGGAGAGGGATGGGACTGTGGTGGGGTGAGAGAGGCCAAGCAAACAACAACTGGACAGGAAGAATAGTTAGGCCTCTCAATGGACATGAAGTCAGTGAAGTGAGTCTCCAGTAGGAATCGTTCCTGTATAATGTATACGCCCAGTCAATCCAGAAGACGAGGCCCGTTTAAGACCATTGAGAGATGCAGCCCTGGAGATAACTGAGATAACTGCACACTGTAGGTCACAGCCACAACGTAGCTAGTCTGACCTAGAGGGAGATAGGGAGGGGGAACAGAGGGCTGTCAGCTGTAGGACGTGAGCAGGTGGAGAGAGGGAGGGGGAACAGAGGGCTGTAGGACGTGAGCAGGTGGAGAGAGGGAGGGGGAACAGAGGGCTGTAGGACGTGAGCAGGTGGAGAGAGGAGGGGGAACAGAGGGCTGTAGGACGTGAGCAGGTGGAGAGGGAGGGGGAACAGAGGGCTGTGGGACGTGAGCAGGTGGAGAGAGGGAGGGGGAACAGAGGGCTGCCAGCTGTAGGACGTGAGCAGGTGGAGAGAGGGAGGGGGAACAGAGGGCTGTAGGACGTGAGCAGGTGGAGAGAGGGAGGGGGAACAGAGGGCTGCCAGCTGTAGGACGTGAGCAGGTGGAGAGGGAGGGAACAGAGGGCTGCCAGCTGTAGGGACAGAGGTGGAGAGAGGGAGGGGAACAGAGGGCTGTAGGACGTGAGCAGGTGGAGAGAGGGAGGGGGAACAGAGGGCTGTAGGACGTGAGCAGGTGGAGAGAGGGAGGGGGAACAGAGGGCTGTAGGACGTGAGCAGGTGGAGAGAGGGAGGTGGAACAGAGGGCTGTAGGACGTGAGCAGGTGGAGAGAGGGAGGGGGAACAGAGTGCTGTCAGCTGTAGGACGTGAGCAGGTGGAGAGCACTAGGTGCCAGGTGGGCCAGCCAGAGAGGGGAAGACAGACTACATCTGGCCCAGCTGCCAGCCTCCTTGCTGGGGTCGGCTCTCCTCGCCTCCCCCTCCTCGCCTTACACCCGCCTCCCTCCACCACCTTGTATATCTATAAAAAGGCTAATCTGCGATATGATCTGTACAACAACAAAACCCATAACACAGATGCGTGTACACAACCTAAAGATGGAGGGAGACTGAAGAGGAACACCTTGTATATCCTCTAATCTTCTGCTGCCTGCCTGACACACACACGGAGGGTTTACCGAAAAGAGACTTCCTCTGCATGAACAGAGAGGGGGGGGGGGGTAGAGAGAGGGGGGTAGAGATGGCAGGTGTATAAATAGCTATATATAAAGAGTAGGCAGTTACATCGTTTTTTTTCCTTCTCCCTTTGTCTCCTCCGTGACACTCAGTCTTTCCCCGTTTCAGATGACAGTCTCTGTTCTCATGGTGACCAAGGCCGGATCGGGATCGGAGTTTAGAACCACGTCGGCGTCGAAGGGGATTCTACGATTCCTCCACATCACAATGGGAAAGATTCCTTTAGTTCCAAAACCAAAAGTCGCACCTCCAGACAGGCTCTAGTCAAATGATTTGCTTGACGTGCATCCTCTATTTTCAGTTCTGATATATCAACAGGAAGTATGTGTGTGTGTGTGTGTGTGTACACACAGGAAACTAGGAGCCTGGACCTACTGAGAAAGAAGCCAAACCATCCTGAACTGCAGCCACTACGGTTCTGTGCTGCCTTCCTAACAATCCAACTGAATCAAGTGCATTCAAATCTAATGACGCCTATGATGTGAATAAAGCCGATTGACTTTAAGCCAAACCAAGAGAAACCACGCCTGATCTAGGATCAGTTTTCCATTTTAGATCATAGTCAATAGGGTTATCGGGGGACCCCGTAGCTGTCAGCACTACAACTCTGATGCTTAGTGAATATGGGCTCAGCCACCCAGGTTCCTGGCTCACTCTTGGTCGGTAGATCTCGCTCTCAAATTCCTCCCCTCTTTAGACTACGGTAGAGTACAGTAGTAGTCTGTCTTCCATTCTCTCCCTGTGGAGATTCTTACTAGCTGGCCTTGTTGACTCGCTCTCCTTCAGACAACTATCTGTCGTCTGTTCCATGGTGGTGTGAATGCAGCTGAGTGAGAGAGAGAGAAAGAACCAGGGGAGGGAAGGTATGTACATAACAAGCCGACAGACATGGCCAAAGGACCCAGCCAAGCCAGGCTAAAAATACCCTGTCGAGGACAGGAGCGCTAAAATGTTCCACACACACAGAGTTCCCACACACCTTTTAGTCAGAGTCCACTACAAACTCTTGCAAAGACATGCACACACTTGACTCGACTACAGAGCACTATACTTTTTCCAAACTACTGGAAAGCGTTTTTCCACCGTCTCGAGGGTCCAGCACTAGGCTGCTCACTAAAAGCTGGCTCCACAGCGAGACCGACTGGCAGCTGGCTTACAGGCAGGTTACGGTGAGGACGGTGAGGACTCGACAGGCAGGTTACGGTGAGGACGGTGAGGACTCTGACAGGCAGGTTACGGTGAGGACTCGACAGGCAGGTTACGGTGAGGACGGTGAGGACTCTGACAGGCAGGTTACGGTGGGGACTCTGACAGGCAGGTTACGGTGGGGACTCTGACAGGCAGGTTACGGTGGGGACTCTGACAAGCAGGTTACGGTGGGGACTCTGACAAGCAGGTTACGGTGGGGACTCTGACAAGCAGGTTACGGTGGGGACTCTGACAAGCAGGTTACGGTGGGGACTCGACAGGCAGGTTACGGTGAGGACGGTGAGGACTCGACAGGCAGGTTACGGTGAGGACTCGACAGACAGGTTAGTGACGACGGTGAGGACTCGACAGGCAGGTTACGGTGAGGACGGTGAGGACGTCAGGCAGGTTACGGTGGGGACTCGACAGGCAGGTTACGGTGACGACGGTGAGGACGACAGGCAGGTTACGGTGAGGACAGTGAGGACGACAGGCAGGTTACGGTGGGGACTCGACAGGCAGGTTACGGTGACGACGACAGGCAGGTTACGGTGAGGACAGTGAGGACGACAGGCAGGTTACGGTGAGGACTCGACAGGCAGGTTACGGTGAGGACGGTACAGGCAGGTTACGGTGAGGACGGTGGGGACTCGACAGGCAGGTTACGGTGAGGACGGTGAGGACGGTGGGGACTCTGACAGGCAGGTTACGGTGAGGACTCGACAGGCAGGTTACGGTGACGACGGAGACTCGACAGACAGGTTTTCTTTGCAATGAATCACAATAGCAATTGTTCACGTATTATAGCCATTAGTAATACATCTAGGCTACATGGGAACCAATGTTACCCTCTTCTGTCCTGTAACAAAGTGTCTCAATAGCCACACACACACACACACACACACACACACACACACAGTTTCCTTTGCGGATGATAATCTGTATCATCGACATCGAGCTAGCCTGTAGCTGTGTCCAAAACAGCCCCCGCATTTCATTTATAGTCCACTACAAAGAAAAGTAAGGAAAGGATACCTAGTCAGTTGTCTAACTGAATGCCTACACCTGAAATGTGGTCTTCCACATTTAACCCAACCGCTCTGAAGTGCAATATACAAGGACTATGGTGTCATTTGGGACAGTCTCAAGGTTTGAGAAGGGCTGTTCCGGCAGCATATTTTAGAAATGGCTCTTTTTTTTTTTTTTTTACCTCTTGGTGCTAGGGGGCAGTATTTTCATTTTTGAAAAAAACAAAAACATTCCCGTTTTAAAACAGGGATATTTTGTCAGGAAAATATGCTAGAATATGCATATAATTGACAGCTATAGATAGAAAACACTAATGTTTCCAAAACTGTAAAGATATTGTCTGAGTATAACAGAACTGATGTTACAGGCGAAAGCCTGAGAAAAATCCAATCGGAAAGTGCCCCAGATTTTGAAAGCGCTGCGTTCCAATGACTCCCTATTCAGCTGTGAATGTACCATCAACGAGCTTACGCTTTCTACGTATTCCCCAAGGTGTCTACAGCATTGTGACGTAGTTTTACGCATTTCTGTTGAAGAATAGCCGTAGGCGGCCACATTGCGTAAGTGGTCACATGGTGGCTCCGAGAGAGGTTCTCGCGTAAAATACAGAGGTAGCCATTACTCCAATCGGGCCTCCTGAAAACGAATTGTCCCGACGGATATATTATCGAATAGATATTAGAAGAACACCTTGAGGATTGATTATAAACAACGTTTGCCATGTTTCTGTCGATATTATGGAGCTAATTTGGAATATTTTTCTGCATTGTGGTGACCGCAATTTCCGGGCGATTTCTCAGCCAAACGTGAAGAACAAACGGAGCTATTTTGCCTACAAAAATAATCTCTTGGGAAAAAAATTCACTTTGGCTGTCTACCTGGGAGTCTCGTGAGTGAAAACATCCGAAGTTCATCAAAGGTAAACAATTTAATTTGATTGCTTTTCTGATTTCCGTGACAAGGTTGCCTGCTGCTAGCAAGGCATAATGCTATGCTATGACAAACTTACACAAATGCTTGTCTAGCTTTGGCTGTAAAGCATATTTTGAAAATCTGAGATGACAGGGTGATTAACAAAAGGCTAAACTGTGTTCCAATATATTTCACTTGTGATTTTCATGAATAGGAAGATGTGTCCGTTGCGTTATGCTAATTCGTGTCAGGCGATGATTACGCTCCCGGATCCGGGTTTGAGAGTCACAAGAAGTTTTAAAGAGTCACCTCGCGATGTTAATCTTAAATTAGTGTGTGGACATTCTGAAATGCAAACAGTATGTGAGAGGTAGGGCTAAACTTTACTCAAGCGATGACGATGACCTAGGCTACAGTGGACAAACACGGAAATATTAATTACCCATTGTGGAGCGTCTAAGGTGAATTGCCCTCTCATTTGGGATGTTCCACTGAATTAGCCCTATGAACGAGTCAAACCCCTAACTCAGAAGGGGCAGAATTAGGCTGAATTAGAACTAACCGCTGTTTCAACCAACCGGTGGCTCTGTTCTGTGACTCTTGGCCGCCATGACAACGGCACGAAAGTATTAGGAACGGATTGGGTTTAAATGTCACAACTTCCACAAAATAACCATGACAACTAGGCCTCATGCCAGGCAAGGCTGTGTCGGCAGAGTGGCAGACAAAGACACCGGACTCAAAGACACCGAACAAATTGGTTGATAGCGTCAAGGCAACTATCTCCCTTACAACATGCAAATAGCTGAGCAATTCATCTCCCCTATCAGAGGGGTATACGACAAAGATGGATCAATGTGTTACCCAGCTAACTGAAAAGCAACCAGAAATAACTATTGAATTTCTGGTTAGTTTTTATTTTTTTTAAAGCTAAACGTATGTGTTTTAGTGTTTTTAATCAATTACACCATGTCCAATTCAAGCTCATCTTAGGAAAAAAATTACAAAATATTTAGGCGTTAGCTGCTGTGTAGTACACCCAGACCCTGCTCTGTAGTACACCCAGACCCTGCTCTGTAGTACACCCAGACCCTGCTCTGTAGTACACCCAGACCCTGCTCTGTAGTACACCCAGACCCTGCTCTGTAGTACACCCATCAGGTATGACCTTTGACCAATGGGAGTGCACAGTAGGCAAACATCTCGGCATGTTTGCTGCTATATTAGGCTACTTCCTGTTTATTTTAGGCATATTTGTTTAACTGGACCCACATCCGCTGTGTTTTCCCCTTCAGCAAAAGCAAGGACACGTCATCTCTGCAACCAGAACCACCTTTCCTGCTAGTTGATTTAACATAAAAGTTCAGATCCGTCCTGATAGACCAGCCTAGACCAGCCTAAATAAAGCCTGAGAAATCACACAGTACGTCATCAGTTATAACCAATGGCGTACAGATACAATCAAAAGTTTAGACAACTACTCATTCAAGGATTTTTCTGTATTTTCACTATTTTCTACATTGTAGAATAATAGTGAAGATATCAAAAGTATGAAATAACAAATATGGAATCATGTAGTTAAAAAAAAAAAAGTTCAATCAAAATATATTTTATATTTGAGATTCTTCAAAGTAGCCACCCAATTCCCTGATGACAGCTCTGCACACTCTTGGCATTCTCTCAACCAGCTTCATGAGGAATGCTTTACCAACAGTCTTGAAGGAGTTCCCACATATGCTGAGCACTTGTTTGCTGCATTTCCTTCACTCTGCAGTCCAACTCATGCCAAAACATCTCAATTAGGTTGAGGTTGGGTGATTGTGGAGGCCAGGTCATCTGATGCAGCACTCCATCACTCTCCTTCTTGGTCAAATAGCCCTTACACAGCCTGAAGGTGTGTTGGGTCATTGTCCTGTTGCAAAACAAATGATAGTTCCACTAAGCACAAACCACATGGGATGGCGTATCGCTGCAGAATTCTGTGGTAACCACACTGGTTAAGTGTGCCTTGAATTCTAAATAAATCACAGACAGTGTCACCAGCAAAACACCATCCCACCTCCTCCTCCATGCTTCACGGTGGGAACCACACATGCAGAGATCATCCGTTCACCTACTCTGCGTCTCACAAAGACACGGTGGATGGAACCAACATTTTTAAAATTGGACTCCTCAGACCAAAAATGACAGAGTTCCACCGGTCTAATGTCCATTGCTTGTGTTTGGCCGAAGCAAGTCACGTTGTCCTTTAGTAGTGGTTTCTTTGCAACAATTCGACCATGAAGGCCTGATTCATGCAGTCTCCTCTGAACAGTTGATGTTGAGATGTGTGTTACTTGAAATGTGTGAAGCATTTACTTGGCCTGCAATTTCTGAGGCTGGTAACTCTAATGATCGTATCCTCTGCAGCAGAGGCAACTCTGGATTTTCCATTCCTGTGGCGGTCCTCATGAGACAGTTTCATCATAGCGATTGATATTTTTTGCGACTGCACTTGAAGAAACGTTAAAAGTTCTTGAAATCTTCCGGATTGACTGACCTTCATGTCTTAAAGTAATGATGGACTGTTGTTTGTCTTTGCTTATTTGAGCTGTTCTTGCCATAATATGGACTTCTTATCCATTAACATAAAATTGATCAAAAATACAGTGTAATTATTGTTAATGTTGTAAATGACTATTGCAGCTGGAAACAGAAGATTTTCTTTTAATGGAGTATCTACATAGGCGTACAGAGGCCCATTATCAGCAACCATCACTCCTGTGTTCCAATGGCACGTTGTGTTAGCTAATCCAAGTTTATCATTTTAAAAGGATAATTGATCATTAGAAAACCCTTTTGCAATTATGTTAACACAGCTGATAATTGTTGTTCTAATTAAAGAAGCAAAAAAAACTGGCCTTCTTTAGACTAGTTGAGTATCTGAAGCATCAGCATGTGTGGGTTCGATTACAGGCTCAAAATGGTCAGAAACAAAGAACTTTCTTCTGAAACTCATCAGTCTATTCTTGTTCTGAGAAATGGAGGCTATTCCATGTGAGAAATTGACAAAAAAAACTGAAGATCTCATACAACGCTGTGTACTACTCCCTTCACAGAACAGAGCAAACTGACTCTAACCAGAATAGAGAGGAGTGGGAGGCCCCGGTGCACAACTGAGCAAGAGGAGAAGTGTATTAGAGTGTCTAGTTTGAGAAACAGACGCCTCACAAGTCCTCATTACCGATTGTTATGAATACTTGAAACCGGCCCTAATTAAAAATCGGCCATGCCAATTAAATCGGTCGACCTCTATTAACCATGTCTACACTGTATTTCTGATCAATTTGATGTTATTTTAAAATGCACCAAAAAAAGTGCTTTTCTTTAAAAAAACAAGGACATTTCTAAGTGACCAAACTTTTGAACGGTAGTGTGTGTGTGTATATATATATAGTCTATAACCATGACAACAGATAAGCCTACTTAAAATGGAGGGAATCAGCGTCATCTCTTAAAGCCTAACCACGAGTAATTGAGGGGGACAGTCCTAATCATAAGACTAATTGGCTTCAAAACACCATTTATTTTCTCCAACGATGCGTGAATGTCAGCCTGGGCTGATAGGGGCTGCTGCCTGCTGCAGTGTGGGGCTGATACAATACCGTGATATGGACACCAGCTATTGGTACTAACTAATAAGCATTATAACAGTTCCAAATAGATATCATTGTCTCCTGTATAGCCGTTGCAGAGTAGCTTGGCACTGGGGACACCAATGATGATACACCTTTCAGTGATTCCTCACAAAACCAGGGCAACACCAAACAAAATACTATGAATTGGGAGATTTTCACAAAATGTAATCCATAGAATAATTATTTAGAGGCAGGATTGTTAACACATATGACATTTATATCTAAAAGCATAATCAAATATGGCATATTTATGACATGTTGGCCTTAGCCAGGCCTGCTAAGCATTGAGTAGTGTAGGGACAGCAGTTACGATACAACCCTAGTCATGACAACACCATAATGAACATTGCATTGTAACAGCTGAGTAGTGTAGGGACAGCAGTTATAATACAACCCTAGTCATGACAACACCATAATGAACATTGCATTGTAACAGCTCAGTAGTGTAGGGACAGCAGTTACGATATAACCCTTAAATGTAAATGTAAACCCTAGTCATGACAACACCATAATGAACATTGCATTGTAACAGCTGAGTAGTGTAGAGACAGCAGTTACGATACAACCCTAGTCATGACAACACCATAATGAACATTGCATTGTACCAGCTGAGTAGTGTAGAGACAGCAGTTACGATACAACCC
The DNA here is from genome assembly GCF_034236695.1 of Oncorhynchus nerka. Lineage (NCBI taxonomy): Eukaryota > Metazoa > Chordata > Actinopteri > Salmoniformes > Salmonidae > Oncorhynchus > Oncorhynchus nerka. Next base: position 14,901,965 of record NC_088407.1, read on the forward strand.
TAGTCATGACAACACCATAATGAACATTGCATTGTAACAGCTGAGTAGTGCAGAGACAGCAGTTACGATACAACCCTAGTCATGACAACATAATGAACTGCTAAGCATTGTAACAGCTGAGTAGTGCAGAGACAGCAGTTACGATACAACCCTAGTCATGACAACACCATAATGAACATTGCATTGTAACAGCTGAGTAGTGTAGAGACAGCAGTTACGATACAACCCTAGTCATGACAACACCATAATGAACATTGCATTGTACCAGCTGAGTCGTGTAGAGACAGCAGTTACGATACAACCCTAGTCATGACAACACCATAATGAACATTGCATTGTAACAGCTGAGTAGTGCAGAGACAGCAGTTACGATACAACCCTAGTCATGACAACACCATAATGAACATTGCATTGTAACAGCTGAGTAGTGTAGAGACAGCAGTTATAATACAACCCTAGTCATGACAACACCATAATGAACTGCTAAGCATTGTAACAGCTGAGTAGTGCAGAGACAGCAGTTACGATACAACCCTAGTCATGACAACACCATAATGAACATTGCATTGTAACAGCTGAGTAGTGTAGAGACAGTAGTTACGATACAACCCTAGTTATGACAACACCATAATGAACATTGCATTGTAACAGCTGAGTAGTGTAGGGACAGCAGTTACGATACAACCCTAGTCATGACAACACCATAATGAACATTGCATTGTAACAGCTGAGTAGTGTAGGGACAGCAGTTACGATACAACCCTAGTCATGACAACACCATAATGAACATTGCATTGTAACAGCTGAGTAGTGCAGAGACAGCAGTTACGATACAACCCTAGTCATGACAACATAATGAACTGCTAAGCATTGTAACAGCTGAGTAGTGCAGAGACAGCAGTTACGATACAACCCTAGTCATGACAACACCATAATGAACATTGCATTGTAACAGCTGAGTAGTGTAGGGACAGCAGTTACGATACAACCCTAGTCATGACAACACCATAATGAACATTGCATTGTACCAGCTGAGTCGTGTAGAGACAGCAGTTACGATACAACCCTAGTCATGACAACACCATAATGAACATTGCATTGTAACAGCTGAGTAGTGCAGAGACAGCAGTTATAATACAACCCTAGTCATGACAACACCATAATGAACTGCTAAGCATTGTAACAGCTGAGTAGTGCAGAGACAGCAGTTACGATACAACCCTAGTCATGACAACACCATAATGAACATTGCATTGTAACAGCTGAGTAGTGTAGAGACAGTAGTTACGATACAACCCTAGTTATGACAACACCATAATGAACATTGCATTGTAACAGCTGAGTAGTGTAGGGACAGCAGTTACGATACAACCCTAGTCATGACAACACCATAATGAACATTGCATTGTAACAGCTGAGTAGTGTAGGGACAGCAGTTACGATACAACCCTAGTCATGACAACACCATAATGAACATTGCATTGTAACAGCTGAGTAGTGCAGAGACAGCAGTTACGATACAACCCTAGTCATGACAACATAATGAACTGCTAAGCATTGTAACAGCTGAGTAGTGCAGAGACAGCAGTTACGATACAACCCTAGTCATGACAACACCATAATGAACATTGCATTGTAACAGCTGAGTAGTGTAGAGACAGCAGTTACGATACAACCCTAGTCATGACAACACCATAATGAACATTGCATTGTACCAGCTGAGTCGTGTAGAGACAGCAGTTACGATACAACCCTAGTCATGACAACACCATAATGAACATTGCATTGTAACAGCTGAGTAGTGCAGAGACAGCAGTTACGATACAACCCTAGTCATGACAACACCATAATGAACATTGCATTGTAACAGCTGAGTAGTGTAGAGACAGCAGTTATAATACAACCCTAGTCATGACAACACCATAATGAACTGCTAAGCATTGTAACAGCTGAGTAGTGCAGAGACAGCAGTTACGATACAACCCTAGTCATGACAACACCATAATGAACATTGCATTGTAACAGCTGAGTAGTGTAGAGACAGTAGTTACGATACAACCCTAGTCATGACAACACCATAATGAACATTGCATTGTAACAGCTGAGTAGTGTAGGGACAGCAGTTACGATACAACCCTAGTCATGACAACACCATAATGAACATTGCATTGTAACAGCTGAGTAGTGTAGGGACAGCAGTTACGATACAACCCTAGTCATGACAACACCATAATGAACATTGCATTGTAACAGCTGAGTAGTGTAGTTATAATACAACAGAGACAACACCATAATGAACAGTTACAGATAGTGCAGAGACAGCAGTTACGATACAACCCTAGTCATGACAACACCATAATGAACATTGCAGATGTATTTTCCTCTTTCACGTATCGTCTCCGATCTAGTCTTGACTCATTATCTCCATCAGACAGGGACACATGAACTTAAGACTTTCATCAACGCCGCTTCCTCAAATGCCCTTCAGTTCCGTCACATAGACAGTAACCAACAATGGCCACTGGAAAATAAATAGGCATCAAGTTCACATGTCAACTTTTTTTTTTTTTCTCCAGCAGAACATGTTGGGGGTTTTTGTTGCAGCCAAAACGCCATACACGTCACAGGAATTCCGTCGGTGAAAATAAGAGGGTACAAAAATAATGGCATGATACAGCCGTGACCAGGAACGGCAGCATGGTAAGTAAAGGCACAATGACGTCAGCCAGCTGGACCTTGGAAAGCACTGCTAATCATCATCTTATTAATAAATGAATAACCAGTATCCACTGTTCAGACAGAGACAGTGGGGGGGACGCAACATCCACAGAAATTCACTGATAACGTCTGCTAGGCTACTGTCTACTATGTAATTCTAGCTAAGGAAGTGACTACAGTGTGATGGAATTCAACACAGTAGCGAAATAGCTACAGTACCGGTATGTTTGGTTTTGACAGCAGGTATGTTTGGTTTTGATCTAAGCACACAGACTCATCCCAAGATGTACTCTTAAGGAGCCACCATTACTCCTTAGGGAGCCACCATTACTCCTTGGGGAGCCACCATTACTCCTTGGGGAGCCACCATTGCCCCTTGGGGAGCCACCATTGCCCCTTTGCCCCTTGGGGAGCCACCATTGCCCCTTGGGGAGCCACCATTGCCCCTTGGGGAGCCACCATTGCCCCTTGGGGAGCCACCATTGCCCCTTGGGGAGCCACCATTGCCCCTTGGGGAGCCACCATTGCCCCTTGGGGAGCCACCATTGCCCCTTAGGGAGCCACCATTGCCCCTTAAGGAGCCACCATTACCCCTTAAGGTGCAAGGATCCATCTAAATGTGAATCGATTCTCAACTGCAATACGGTTCTAGAAACATAAAGCCCTGCACTTTCATATCACATTAAAATAATTTCAAATGCTAAATATACAAGTACTATAGACCGTTTTAACCACAGTTGCAGCCAACAGGATTTCTCAGTGACAACACATTTCTGGCGGCCTTCTGTTAAAAACAGCCTTAATTTCGGTTACACACAGGTGTTTGGAGCATGCTAGATATCTAATTAACACAGGTGGTCCCTCAGTCTTCTGTCAACAACGGCAGTGTGGGAACACTAACTCTATAAAAAGACGTGTATCAATTTAACCTTTTGGTGCTTCAAAACCATACCGCAATAGATTCATCAAGCGTCGGGGCTCTTAACAAAACTCCCCTCATACAGAAGACGCCTGCTTCCAATGACTCTTATGTGTAATGTAATGGAACTGAGAGTCATGATCAAGGGCTAACACTCAGACAGACAGCAGACAGACAAGAAACATGAGGATTGACAGTAGACAGGCAGGCGTCCACCCCCACACACACACACATATATACTCACAATCAAGGTGTTTCTTCTTGGGGCCGCTGACTTCGTGCGTCGTGGCCTTGCACACGGCTTTACTGATAGCAGACCCGGTCATGCTGTGCTGTGCCGCTGCGAAGCGATCCGTTATAGACTGTCCTGACATTGTGTTTCACCGTTTCGCTACAAAACCCACTATAGTTAGATGATAAACACACACACAATGTCCAACGATTGGATATTAGCTGACGTGCGTAACACCAATGATGGCAAGGAGGTTTCGGGCCACGGGAATCGGTCCCGTTAAAAAGAAGTGGTATGACGTCCTAGTCCAGTATCGCTGAAAGATATCCGACTAATTTTAGTTTTTTTGTTTGTTGCAACCTAAAAAAAAAAAATCCGGACACACAATATGTTATTATGTCTTGAATAAGCAAATCAATTAACAACTAACTAGTTAACGTTAGCTATCATTAACAAGGTATTCTGTAATAGTAACAAACAAAACACACAACAACAAAAAGGTTGACATTAACAAGTAAACTAGCTTTGTGTTAGCTAATATTTCCGTTTCTGCACTCGAACCACGAATGAGTCCCACTATGCAATTTGTAAACAGAAATGTCAGCTCGCTGGCTACATATAAACATCTCTAGCTAGCTGGATACCTACGGGTCAATTTAACAAGACCACTGGCGAGACAACCCTGAATTATGATCACCGTTTTTAGCCAAACTAGCTAAAACAGTTACTACTCAAATAAAATCACTCTTCTTCAGAATTCAACTTCCACTGAGGTTTTGTGTGTTTAGGTTACCTCGAAAAGACCGGTCCCTTTTTTGGGGTTTCGAGTGAAACATAACGAAAATAGGCAAAACGTGAAACTATCAAACTTTCCCAACTTGTCTTGAGCTTCAGACTAGATGTAGACGGAGAGAAGACAGCAGCCAGTTGACCGGCCTTCCTGCTATAACACAACACCCTCTAACTACCTAGTGTCGTCCTGTCTCAACCCTGCTTCCTCCGAGTCCGGTACTAGGAGAGGAACACCTGAATTTAACCTATTTGGTCCGATATATCCATGAAATTGGCAACAACAAAAAAACTACAAAAAAAACACCCGTCAGAAACCACTGAACCTTGACATCCAACTCATATCGTCGTCTTTTGTATTGTTCAAGTCTTGTTGAATATGTAAGGGCTTGGCTCCACTTGCTGCCTGCCTACTACCGCGGACAAAATGGCAGCGTAGGAATCAGCTGATCTGAGAAAGAGTTGATTGGATGGGACCTGGACCGTGTCGGAAATTTAAGGTAGAAATGTGACGACGGTCATGGCACGTCTAAGACTAATACAGAAATAAACGTTGTTTAATTTGTTTGAATAAAATAAAAACTCCACAGCCATTTACAATGTTTTTATTCATTGAATAAATTGTTATTCAAGCTCTCATTTATCCGCTGTATATGTGATTTTAACCATGTAATATTTACACATTTAAGGTCGTATTAAATTATTTCTCAAACTCCGTGTCCTTGATTGACTCTCGCGCTCCGAGTATGGAACATTGTGTGCCTGAAAATCCTGAGAAGGACAATGATGTGCATTAATATTAGCCTGCCTGCCTTCCATCTGTGCGACGTGCGCACAAAATATATGACAACGCTCAAGGTAATTTCCCCCGGTGGTATTTCACAATGGATGCAATAAATGAGGCGATAGCCTCTAATAGATGTTTTCCTATAATGAAACCCATTCTGCTCCTGCCGTAGGCTACTTCACTACTGAAGGCATATGTCTATTTAAACTGTATGATGCTGATCATTCATATAAAGTCACTGTTTATTTTTGCCTGACTGAATATCAGGAGATGTAGGAATACTGAATATAGGTCTTATACAGTAGTATATCGTCGTTATTACTTCTAGACTGCCTACAACGTAGGCTATAGCAGAGGCTTAACCATATAGTTTATGGGCTTTATATGAGATGTTTTCCCTTCCCTTATCAGACCACCTCTTACTTTTACAAAGCCCTGGTTAAGAGTTCAAAGTCAAGATGATGATGATGATGATGATGATGATGATGATGATGATAGAAACCATGGTTTCAGAATTAACCTCAAAGCATTTGCTTGCCCCCCTCACACACGCACACACACACACACACACACACACACACACACACACACACAGCGTTTGACCTGGATTTCATAAACTAATCTAATGTAGGGCTGTGTTCAAAAGTACACATTGGAAAGTGTCTCTGTGTCAGGTACATTCCAGACAAATATCGATCGTTCTGCAGATCTAGGATCAACATTGTAAGGTGGAGGAGAGGGGTGGGTGGGGGGGGTGTATAACACAGCATTGAGGTGTGTAGCAGATAAATCATTTTCCAGGAAGTGCATGTATGAGAAGCGATGAGCCACATTCTGTCTTTGTAGTGAGAGGAAGTGGTCAGGAGGGGTGGTGCAAAGCAACGGTTTTCTTCTGAGTACAAACAATATTACGTGCACACTCACACTCACACGGTAGTCCTCAGACACATGAATTAATGATGATATTCATTTTCATTTCAAAACAACACACGTGGTTCATTGTTTCCAGTCCCGTGTGTCCCAGCTGGTAGAACACAGTGTTTGCAACACCGGGGTTGTGGGTTTGATTCTCAAGGGAGACATATATATATATATGAAAATATATTCACTCAGTTGCTCTGGATAAGAGTGTCTGCTGAACTCTCCAAAAAACATTGAATATTTGTATTTATAGTCATAAAATAAGGTACTGGTAATTACAAACATGTATTTCAAAACTCACCTAAATAATAAATATACTGAACAAAAATATACACGTGAAGTGTTGGTCCAGTGTTTCATGAGCTGAAATAAAAGATCCCAGAAATGTTCCATGTGCACAAATTTGTTACATTCCTGTTAGTGAGCATTTCTCATTTGCCAAGATAATCTATCCACCTGACTGACAGGTGTGGCATAACAAGAAGGGGATTAAAGAGCATGATCATAACACAGGTGCACCTTGTGCTGGGGAGAATAAAAGGCCACTAAAATATGCAGTTTTGTATATGCACAATGCCAAAGATTTCGCAGATTCTGAGAGAATGTGCAATTGGCATGCAAGAATGTCCACCAGAGCTGTTGCCAGAGAATTCAATGTTAATTTATCTACCATAAGCCGCCTCCAACTTCGTTTTAGAGAATTTGGCAGCACATCCATCCGGCCTCGCAACCGCAGACCATGTGTAACCACGCCAGCCCAGGACCTCCACATCCGGCTTCTTCACCTGCGGGATCGTCTGAGTCCAGCCACCCAGACAGCTGATGAAACTGAGGAGTATTTTTGTCTGTACTGAAGCCCGTTTGTGGGGAGAAACTCATTCTGATTGGCTGGGCCTGGCTCGGTGGGTCATGTGAAATACATAGATTAGGGCCTAATTAATTTTTTTCAATTGACTGATTTCTTTATATGAACTGTAACTCAGTAAAATCGTTAAAATTGTTGCATGTTGTGTTTATATTTATGTTCAGTATACATTATAGTCATTTATATTCATCCAATAGAAAAATGTATCAAACAAATGTCAAATGTTCTTTCCTCTTCCTCTTTCAATGTTCCAAAGTTCCATTCTATTTCAAAGTTCCATTCTATTTCAAAGTTCTATTCTCCCCGAAACAGTTTGAGGACATCGCCATCTAGCGGCACTAGCGTATAATTATTTCCATGGCAACTAGATATGAACCAGTAGCCCATAGCAACAAGCAGTAGCAGCAGCAGTCAGCTTTAGTCCTAGTCAACTGAAATGTGTCTTCACAGGTAGCTGTCTCTCACGACTGAATAGCCCAATTATGTTTCTCTGTTATATGTCAACAATATTAACATAATGACACTTGATTGATTGATACGCTATTGAAGAGAATCTTCAATAGCATCTGACATATTAACACTTTTAATTTCTCCATTAAGTATTTATTTAATTGAAGTGTCAAAAGCAGTCTGTGATGCTGTTTGGTATAGGCAGGTAGAACAGTGTTTGGTATAGGCAGGTAGAACAGTGATTGGTATAGGCAGGTAGAACAGTGTTTGGTATAGGCAGGTAGAACAGTGTTTGGTATAGGCAGGTAGAACAGTGTTTGGTATAGGCAGGTAGAACAGTGTTTGGTATAGGCAGGTAGAACAGTGTTTGGTATAGGCAGGTAGAACAGTGTTTGGTATAGGCAGGTAGAACAGTGTTTGGTATAGGCAGGTAGAACAGTGTTTGGTATAGGCAGGTAGAACAGTGTTTGGTATAGGCAGGTAGAACAGTGTTTGGTATAGGCAGGTAGAACAGTGTTTGGTATAGGCAGGTAGAACAGTGTTGGATGTAAAGCTCTAGCGATCATGTCATTTGTGTCAAAGCTTTCTATCGTCTGTTTAACATCAAATCTTTCTATTTGGCTGAAAACATCTAGTCCAATCAGTCCATGATATCCTAACTTCAGACTGCCAACTTTGATTATAACACCACTCATGTACCCTCATGAATAGGCATAGTCAAGAACCCTCGGGTAGCTTACTTGAGGTTTGCCTCAATAGATCTACTCAGGAAGAGGGGCGCTACATATGTAGGATCTTAATTTGACTTATATTGTTACAGAAAAATAATCCTGCAGCAACAGGATTTGAACATTTAGTCTATAATGTTGCTTGATTGGCAGTTAGGCTATTAGCTGTCCAAAAATAGGCTACGTGGATAGTGTAATACTGTTAATATGACCGTGTTAGTGAGGGGTTTTCAAATCATTTATGAAAATCACGAAGCTCATCTGCATTTCCTGTGGTACAGTTAAATTCTCAGTAAGAAAGGAGTGATCAAATTAAGATCCTACATCTGTAAATGTCACAGAGTGCATTAATGAACCCAACACCAGAGAGAGCCTCAATATGTACTGACAACAAAATACGCTGTGGCTTTTAAACCCCCCCCCCCCCCCCCAAAAAAACTGTCAAAGTGAAAACTCTTTCTCAGGCTCTTAAAACACTTGTTTCCAACTAACACGGTTTCAATACCATTTATAGTTTCTTCACAGAAGAAAAGCCACACTCCCTATTTTCAGTTTTCTTCATGTGTCTAGGAAGGAGGGGCCCCAGATGTCACAATGTCCATTTGATTACACCTCACTGGACAGAGCCTCCGACTCAGGGCCAATCACTATGGACTGTCAGCAGCCGACTCAGGGCCAATCACTATGGACTGTCAGCAGCTGACTCAGGGCCAATCACTATAGACTGTCAGCAGCCGACTCAGGGCCAATCACTATGGACTGTCAGCAGCCGACGGGCCTCACTATGGACTGTCAGGGCCAAATCACTATGGACTGTCAGCAGCCGACTCAGGGCCAATCACTATGGACTGTCAGCACTCAGGGCCACTCAGGGCCAATCACTATGGACTGTCAGCAGCCGGGCCACTCAGGGCCAATCACTATGGTCAGCACTATGGACTGGGCCAATCACTATGGACTGTCAGCAGCCGACTCAGGGCCAATCACTATGGACTGTCAGCAGCCGACTCAGGGCCAATCACTATGGACTGTCAGCTAATCACTGGACTGTCAGCAGCCGACTCAGGGCCAATCACTATGGACTGTCAGCAGCAGCCGACTCAGGGCCAATCACTATGGACTGTCAGCAGCCGACTCAGGGCCAATCACTATGGACTGTCAGCAATCACTATGGACTCAGGGCCAATCACTATGGACTGTCATCAGGGCCAATCACTGGGACTGTCAGCAGCCCGACTCAGGCCAATCACTATGGACTGTCAGCAGCCGACTCAGGGCCAATCACTATGGACTGTCAGCAGCCGACTCAGGGCCAATCACTATGGACTGTCAGCAGCCGACTCAGGGCCAATCACTATGGACTGTCAGCAGCCGACTCAGGGCCAATCACTATGGACTGTCAGCAGCTGACTCAGGGCCAATCACTATGGACTGTCAGCAGCCGCCTCAGACCTATTGCACCACGCACATGTAGACACTCACAGATATTCCCACGCCTAGAGCCAGGAGTAGGAGGTAGAACTGGGTTGGAATATGTAGTGATCTGAGTCAGAGGGAGTGAGCTGTCGTCGCTGTTATCGAGGACGGGGGGGGAGGAAGGTCTATGTTTTTGTTGGAAGATCGATAGAAGGGGGATGGTGAGGGGGAGAGAGAGAGAGAGAGAGAGAGAGAAAGAGAGAGAGAAAGAGAGAGAGAGAGATTTTCTTCAACTTTTTTAGTTGTGGGGAATATTTAGGCTACAATCAAGGAGCACAACAAAATCTACCCATATCGCACTTAAAAAATCCTAATGGTAATCATAATGCTTGATTAGACTATATTTTTGACTTTCCACACTGTGTCCCATCCGCACCCCTCTCCCTATAGAGCGTTTTGAAGTATAGGCTATTTAAGAACAGCAGTATACTATTCACAGCTGCTCTTTAACGGTCCGGTCCGCACGCCACTGTCTCCCGCTGTCTAGCCCACCAGCTAATCCATCTCCCGTCTCTCAGGACTACTTCTTCTTCTTCGGTGGTGTTTTAGGTCGGACTACAAAGCCGCCCACTACTGGATTCAAAGTAAAACAGAAATACATACTTGATGGGGAAAACGTAACTTTCTCCTCACAACTAAAATAGTTGACAAAACAGATCAAAACAGACTCCCACTTCTTCCGTCCTTCAAAAGATCCATATCTCCCCACTAGGGCTCTGGAGCTCTAGGGCTCTGGGGCTCTGGAGCTCTGGGGCCTGAGAGGGTATTTTGGCTCATGAGGGGGCTAAAAAGGGCTTATCCCCTCAGTTTAAACTTTAGCCCCCTCAGTTTAAACTTTATCCCCCTCAGTTTAAACTTTAGCCCCCTCAGTTCAAACTTTAGCCCCCTCAGTTTAAACTTTAGCCCCCTCAGTTTAAACTTTAGCCCCCTCAGTTTAAACTTTAGCCCCCTCAGTTTAAACTTTATCCCCCTCAGTTCAAACTTTAGCCCCCTCAGTTCAAACTTTAGCCCCCTCAGTTTAAACTTTAGCCCCCTCAGTTTAAACTTTATCCCCCTCAGTTCAAACTTTAGCCCCTCAGTTTAAACTTTATCCCCCTCAGTTCAAACTTTATCCCCTCAGTTCAAACTTTATCCCCCTCAGTTTAAACTTTATCCCCCTCAGTTTAAACTTTTGCCCCCTCAGTTTAAACTTTTGCCCCCTCAGTTTAAACTTTTGCCCCCTCAGTTCAAACTTTAGCCCCCTCAGTTTCCGTTTTATGTTCCAATATAAAATAGCAAAACATTAACAATTATTTTGGGACAGGTTGGCGTAAAAAAAATCTGAATCTGCACTGTCAGTACAATGGACATGGCTGCGGTGTGGGAAGGGTGCAGGGCTGGCCTCCAAATAAAACATACCTCCTTGCCCGTCCAAATAAAATATTGAAATATTGATCATTTATTTGACCGAGAAACAGCGCTCCTCTGTCGGCAGAAAGACGCATCGATCGCAGTTAAAGCATCCGAGTGAGCGAAACAGCGCCCCTCTGTCTCAGAATCTGAAGACCATGTATCTGATGCTGTCTGGACCAAAAGAGTATGGCATGTCATATTATTTCTGGCCAGACAGCATCAGATACATGGTCTACAGGTTCTGAGACAGAGGGGCACTGTTTCGCTCACTCGGATGCTTTCTCCGGGGATTTTGTTTCAGCAGAGAGGAAGAGGCGAAGCGAGAGGGCTCATTATCGCCCAAATCTGTACAGAATAGGGCAGGTTTTTGCCTATTGTTACTTTGGCATTAATACGTGTCACATATCAGGTTGCAAACAACACGCCCCATTCACATCGACAGGGCTGAATTGGAGCAGGTTGAGAGCTTCAAGTTCCTTGGTTTCCACATTACCAACAAACTATCATGGTCCAAGCACACAAAGACAGTTTTGAAGAGGAGCACGACAACACCTTTTCCCCCTCAGGAGACTGAAAAGATTTGGCATGGGTCCCCAGATCCTCAAAAGGTTCTACAGCTGCACCATCGAGAGCATCCTGTTTGCATCACCGCCTGGTATGGCAACTACTCAACATCTGACCGTAAACCACTACAGAGGGTAGTGCGTACGACCCAGTACATCACTGGGGCCAAGCTCCCTGCCATCCAGGACCTATATAATAGGCGGAGGCAGAGGAAGGCCCCCAAAAAAATTCTAAGACTCCAGCCACCCAAGTCAAACTGTTCTGTCTGCTACCGCACGGCAATTGGTACCGAAGCACCATGTCTAGGACCAAAAGGCTCCTTAACAGCTTCTATCCCCAAGCCATAAGACTGCTGAACAATTAATCAAATAGTCACCCGGACTATTTAAATTGACCCCCCCCCTCCCTTGGTTTTTACACTGCAGCTACTCGCTGTTTATTATCTATGCATAGTCACTTCACCCCCACCTACATGTACATATTACCTCAACTAACCTGTACCTCCGCACACTGCCTCGGTACCGGTACCCCGGGATATGGCCTCATTACTAACCTGTACCTCCGCACACTGCCTCGGTACCGGTACCCCGGGATATGGCCTCATTACTAACCTGTACCTCCGCACACTGCCTCGGTACGGTACCCGGGATATGGCCTCATTACTAACCTGTACCTCCGCACACTGCCTCGGTACCGGTACCCGGGATATGGCCTCATTACTAACCTATACCTCCGCACACTGCCTCGGTACCGGTACCCCGGGATATGGCCTCATTACTAACCTGTACCTCCGCACACTGCCTCGGTACCGGTACCCCGGGATATGGCCTCATTACTAACCTGTACCTCCGCACACTGCCTCGGTACCGGTACCCCGGGATATGGCCTCATTACTAACCTGTACCTCCGCACACTGCCTCGGTACCGGTACCCCGGGATATGGCCTCATTACTAACCTGTACCTCCGCACACTGCCTCGGTACCGGTACCCCGGGATATGGCCTCATTACTAACCTATACCTTCGCACACTGCCTCGGTACCGGTACCCCGGGATATGGCCTCATTACTAACCTGTACCTCCGCACACTGCCTCTGTACCGGTACCCCGGGATATGGCCTCATTACTAACCTGTACCTCCGCACACTGCCTCGGTACGGGTACCCCGGGATATGGCCTCATTACTAACCTGTACCTCCGCACACTGCCTCGGTACCGGTACGGGCTTGTAAGTAACCATTTCACTATAACTATACCTGTTCGCTCTCTGCTGCTAAAGCCACTTTCTACCACTCTAAATTCCAAGCATCTGCCTCTAACCCTAGGAAGCTCTTTGCCACCTTCTCCTCCCTCCTGAATCCTCCTCCCCCTCCCCCCCCCTCCTCCCTCTCTGCAGATGACTTCGTCAACCATTTTGAAAAGAAGGTCGACGACATCCGATCCTCGTTTGCTAAGTCAAACGACACCGCTGGTTCTGCTCACACTGCCCTACCCTGAACTCTGACCTCTTTCTCCCCTCTCTCTCCAGATGAAATCTCGCGTCTTGTGACGGCCGGCCGCCCAACAACCTGCCCGCTTGACCCTATCCCCTCCTCTCTTCTCCAGACCATTTCCGGAGACCTTCTCCCTTACCTCACCTCGCTCATCAACTCATCCCTGACCGCTGGCTACGTCCCTTCCGTCTTCAAGAGAGCGAGAGTTGCACCCCTTCTGAAAAAACCTACACACGATCCCTCCGATGTCAACAACTACAGACCAGTATCCCTTCTTTCTTTTCTCTCCAAAACTCTTGAACGTGCCGTCCTTGGCCAGCTCTCCCGCTATCTCTCTCAGAATGACCTTCTTGATCCAAATCAGTCAGGTTTCAAGACTAGTATTTCAACTGAGACTGCTCTTCTCTGTATCACGGAGGCGCTCCGCACTGCTAAAGCTAACTCTCTCTCCTCTGCTCTCATCCTTCTAGACCTATCGGCTGCCTTCGATACTGTGAACCATCAGATCCTCCTCTCCACCCTCTCCGAGTTGGGCATCTCCGGCGCGGCCCACGCTTGGATTGCGTCCTACCTGACAGGTCGCTCCTACCAGGTGGCGTGGCGAGAATCCGTCTCCACACCACGTGCTCTCACCACTGGTGTCCCCCAGGGCTCTGTTCTAGGCCCTCTCCTATTCTCGCTATACACCAAGTCACTTGGCTCTTTCATAACCTCACATGGTCTCTCCTATCACTGCTATGCAGACGACACACAATGAATCTTCTCCTTTCCCCCTTCTGATGACCAGGTGGCGAATCGCATCTCTGCATGTCTGGCAGACATATCAGTGTGGATGACGGATCACCACCTCAAGCTGAACCTCGGCAAGACGGAGCTGCTCTTCCTCCCGGGGAAGGACTGCCCGTTCCATGATCTCGCCATCACGGTTGACAACTCCATTGTGTCCTCCTCCCAGAGCGCTAAGAACCTTGGCGTGATCCTGGACAACACCCTGTCGTTCTCAACTAACATCAAGGCGGTGGCCCGTTCCTGTAGGTTCATACACAGGAAGCGGCGCAGGTCCTAATCCAGGCACTTGTCATCTCCCGTCTGGATTACTGCAACTCGCTGTTGGCTGGGCTCCCTGCCTGTGCCATTAAACCCCTACAACTCATCCAGAACGCCGCAGCCCGTCTGGTGTTCAACCTTCCCAAGTTCTCTCACGTCACCCCGCTCCTCCGCTCTCTCCACTGGCTTCCAGTTGAAGCTCGCATCCGCTACAAGACCATGGTGCTTGCCTACGGAACTGTGAGGGGAACGGCACCTCAGTACCTCCAGGCTCTGATCAGGCCCTACACCCAAACAAGGGCACTGCGTTCATCCACCTCTGGCCTGCTCGCCTCCCTACCACTGAGGAAGTACAGTTCCCGCTCAGCCCAGTCAAAACTGTTCGCTGCTCTGGCCCCCCAATGGTGGAACAAACTCCCTCACGACGCCAGGACAGCGGAGTCAATCACCACCTTCCGGAGACACCTGAAACCCCACCTCTTTAAGGAATACCTAGGATAGGATAAAGTAATCCCTCTCACCCCCCTTAAAAGATTTAGATGCACTACTGTTCCACTGGATGTCATAAGGTGAATGCACCAATTTGTAAGTCGCTCTGGATAAGAGCGTCTGCTAAATGACTTAAATGTAATGTAAATGTAATGTTGTATTCGGCGCATGTGACAAATAACATTTAATTTTGTTTGATTTTTGTGGAGAAAAAAAAGTCATTGAGTTAATAAAGGCGCATACACACATGATCTCTTTATTGTTTTAAAAGCAGCTCCAA
Organism: Oncorhynchus nerka; assembly: GCF_034236695.1. Taxonomy (NCBI): domain Eukaryota; kingdom Metazoa; phylum Chordata; class Actinopteri; order Salmoniformes; family Salmonidae; genus Oncorhynchus; species Oncorhynchus nerka. Next base: position 14,917,114 of record NC_088407.1, read on the forward strand.
CATGCAGGTGTTTCAGCTCAGTGCTTTCTGTGGTGGTGAGGCAAGCCAGCCAGAAAATACAGGGCATAGGGGTTGGTCATGTTCTCTAGTTGCACCGTGATTGGCTCAGAGTTCTGTCACTCATGGGGACACTACATCACCGCAAAATCTAGAGGGTAGATCTCGAAAATGCAAGCCCCTTGGGTGCTTCCGGAGAGTTCCATTCGAAGTGCCCATCCAAGAAGGCTCAAGGTCATTGGCCACAGGTAAAATGACGTCAAATCACGTTACATCTACAGTAGCTTTGATTGGACTGATGTCAGCATCCTTCTTTTAAAATCTTACCTAGCAAGCTAGACAAGTAGTTATCATCATGAATCAGGTCAACAATCTACTGGAAAATCATTTTAAATCCTTGTCATATGAAGAGAAATTAGAGATAAAACGTATCGGTGCTCATTGGCCATAAACATTACACAACAAGTTGGAAATCTCAAATTCAACATTGAGGTATTTGGAAGGAATCAGTGGCTAACTGCAAGCATTGCAAAGCAATCACTAGCCTGCTATTCAGTGGAGTGGCTGTATGGTCCAAGTCTGGGTTTAAGGGTCTATTTTCCCAGCTTAAAAGGATAAACATTCACATGCAACTGCATGGGCCAGAAAAGGTTGCATACACTGTCCATGCTGTCAATCCAGCATGACTTCTGCCGTGTTCAAAACAACTGGAAACTCGGAATTGGGAAATCTCAGACTTCAATGAGTTCAAGACAACTGGGAACTCAACAAAAAATAAATCATTCTCTCACTTGGAAAAAAGATTTGAACGGTCATAGAGCTCCGACCTGAAGATCATTGACGTCATGATTCGACCGTGTTTTTTCCCCGAGTTCCCAGTTGCCTTGAAAGCACCATAAATCCAGAGAATTTTCAGGCTTTGATGACAACATTTTCCCACAAGAAGGACCGCCATGCCTCCTTCCTGTTCACTTGAGAACAACAGCACAACAAGATGAGTCCAAAAATGTATTACAAAAATGTATTACATTATGTAATATGCCAGGGAGATATTTATACTGTAGATAAGAAAGCTAAGAAAGTAATACTAAGTGTATGTTGTTTAGGAAGCTGTTAGTAGCCCATGTGCCTCACCCTAATAATTTGTCCCTTTCCACTTTATAACTTAGTCTACTGTTCTGACTTGGTGGTGCACATGTAGCCTGTAGCCTGTTTCAGAGAAATGTCATCATCAAATATTGTAAGAGCTTTCATTGTCCGCTTATATGCCTCCTTTATTTATCTTACAGTTCTGACTTGGTGTACAGGGAGAATACTGTAAGAACGGCCCATGTCCTGAATTCTGTCGCTGTACATTTCAATAGTGCTGAACAATTAAAATTCTTAATCAAAATGATAAATTGCATCTTATCTGCTCATCGTCTCCTTATGCCATAGTTTCCGCTGATAGCCAGGTGTAGAGGTGATAAGGATGAACTCCATGGTGCTGAAAAGAAAGCTCTGCCGTTTGGGGGCACCGTATGTCATGTTATAGTGCAATTAAAGTATTGTTTAGTGTTGTGTAGTGGCTTCATTCATCGATGGTTTTGTTGTTGTTGAGTTTGCCCCACCAAGATGTACATGCTATAATCGCCACAGGATTGAAAGACCCGCATTTTCATCAGGATATTTTCTACTGTTTTTATTTTTGTCGGATTTAGGTCTATGTATTTTACTTAGTTGACTATAGAAGTTAAATGCCTACTGCTGAATTGGCCTACAGGCTACCTCTGAGTTCTAGGCTCTCATTTATTCAACCGCCAATGGATCACAGTATGTCAATACGTCCATATGGCAGAGGCGGGTGCTCTTGCCGTAGTTGAATTCTAACTTTTAGATTTTCATCATTTTACTTCAGATTTTTTGGAATAACCACGTGACAATGATTTTGAGAAACGAAAGTGTTCATATTGAAATGAAACTCCACAAAAATGCGCATATACAAATAATCATAACTGGCACGCAGCTCGGTAGAAATGGTAGGATAAATTGTATGCTTCCTCAAACTTGAAACTCACGAGCTGCCTATTGTCTTTACTATAAACCCAATAAAAAAAAAGTTAAACGTACAAGCACGTGCACACATAGGAGGTCTTGTCGAAAAGCTTACCTGCCTATGGAAGTCAAAGGTCCGTACAACTGATTCGTTCTGGCGCCGGCCTTGGTAGGGGGCCTATGGAAAGCCACTGGGTGGTTAGGTATGATTGTTTTTCAGCACGTTGGATGCTGTAATTTGTTCAATGTCAGAACGATTCAGCGAACACAACAGCAAACTGGTTGAGCCCCTGTTTTCCCTTGACCCAGAGAGTCATGACTTTCTAGATACAACTACTGCTGGATCTAAGCAAAACAGATTTGGTGGAAGCTGAGTTCAGCGTTGCTCGCCAGTTTTTACAGACTAAAATCGCATGCTCTACTCCCAATGAGGACAAATGGATCCCACTTGATATCCTGCAATGATCCTCTGGGCCTCGGTCTGCATGGGCCGTGCTTACTGCACTGACACATGGGAATGACTTTTGGGGCATCCACAGCTACGTGAGAGAACTACATTTCCACTTTGACAAACGTGTTCAGCACAGAAGAAGCACGCTACACCCGAGGAAAGCTCAACTAATTCAACTGGCATTTGAGGGGGATGGAATGGTCGATTACTCAGGGAGTTCCACAGAGCATCAAGGAAGCTGCAACTCTTTTGAAAACGTAAACTGGTTGGGTTTTTATCAACATATTGTCTGTAGTGTGTAAGTTGCTGTCCATGGTTCTGAGAGAGCTCAGAGATATTTCGTGCCATTAAAACCTGACACTTCTGGGTCAAAAGCGTTTGTCACATAAGCGTTTATGTTTATTGTGATATAACGTGATATAAGCAGAATTCAATATAATTCCAATGAAATAACCCAAATGACGCCCTTGGGTATTAGCTACATATCAGTTTCATCATAGAAATATATTACATTATGGTTTTCTTGGTAGCCTAATGGTTTTCGTTGCCGTAAGTTCAACCGTATACGTATTGGAGACGTGCTGGCATTGCTTAAATGATTACGTGGCCGAATTTGATACACAGAAGTACATTGTGCCACATCGTAAACATGTTGCTGAACTCGTGAGCGAGCGGCATGGTTTTTTATGTTTGAAGCGGGCCTGTATAGATAGGTCTGTTTATTTGGCGAGCCAGCTGTGCATGTTTGGCTGCATCTCACTGTAGTAGCTTGTGTTTTGGTTATTTGGATCTCCAATAGCCTTTTCTTTACTCCGTCTGTTTACTGTTCATGTAACTAGATTGTGTCATGCCCTTATCGTTCTGATATTTAATTTACTAGGCCCACTACTTGGCTCCGCTGGTTTGTTATGTTCACATTCCCAGTTGGTGTCACTATTCTAAGCCCGAATGCTTTCAGTATTTGTGTTGGCATCCATGACAGGACAGAGGCAACAGAGAGACAGAGACAGGACAGAGCAACACAGAGACAGAGACAGGACAGAGGCAACAGAGAGACAGAGACAGGACAGAGGCAGAGGACAGACAGAGACAGAACAGAGACAGGACAGGACAGAGCAACAACAGAGAGACAGAGAACAGAGACAGAGGACAGAGGCAGAGAGACAGAGACAGACAGAGGCAACAACACAGAGAGACAGAGACAGGACAGAGAGAGACAGGACAGAGGCAACAGAGAGACAGAGACAGGACAGAGGCAACAGAGAGACAGAGGACAGAGGCACAGAGAGACAGAGACAGGACAGAGGCAACAGAGAGACAGGAGACAGGACAGAGGCAACAGAGAGACAGAGACAGAGACAGACAGAGAGACAGAGACAGGACAGAGGCAACAGAGAGACAGAGACAGACAGAGGCAACAGGACAGAGGCAACAGAGAGACAGACAGGAACAGAGAGACAAGACAGAGAGACAGAGACAGGACAGAGGCAACAGAGAGACAGAGACAGGACAGAGGCAACAGAGAGACAGAGACAGGACAGAGGCAACAGAGAGACAGAGACAGGACAGAGCAACACAGAGACAGAGACAGGACAGAGGCAACAGAGAGACAGACAGGACAGGACAGAGGCAACAGAGAGACAGAGACAGGACAGAGGCAACAGAGAGACAGAGACAGGACAGAGCAACACAGAGACAGAGACAGGACAGAGGCAACAGAGAGACAGAGACAGGACAGAGGCAACACAGAGACAGAGACAGGACAGAGCAACACAGAGACAGAGACAGGACAGAGGCAACAGAGAGACAGAGACAGGACAGAGGCAACAGAGAGACAGAGACAGGACAGAGGCAACAGAGAGACAGAGACAGGACAGAGGCAACAGAGAGACAGAGACAGGACAGAGGCAACAGAGAGACAGAGAGAGACAGAGACAGGACAGAGGCAACAGAGAGACAGAGACAGGACAGAGGCAACAGAGAGACAGAGACAGGACAGAGGCAACAGAGAGACAGAGGCAACAGGACAGAGACAGGACAACAGAGAGACAGAGACAGGACAGAGGCAACAGAGACAGGACAGAGGCAACAGAGACAGGACAGAGAGACAACACAGAGACAGAGACAGACAGAGAACAGAGACAGAGACAGGACAACAGAGAGACAGAGACAGGACAGAGGCAACAGAGAGACAGAGACAGGACAGAGGCAACAGAGAGACAGAGACAGAGACAGACAGAGCAACAGGACAGACAGAGAGACAGAGACAGACAGAGCAACAGAGAGACAGAGACAGGACAGAGGCAACACAGAGACAGAGACAGGACAGGACAGAGGCAACAGAGAGACAGAGACAGGACAGAGGCAACAGAGAGACAGAGACAGACAGAGGCAACAGACAGACAGAGGCAACAGAGAGACAGAGACAGGACAGAGGCAACAGAACAGGACAGAGACAGAGACAGGACAGAGAGCAACAGAGAGACAGAGACAGGACAGAGGCAACAGAGACAGACAGAGACAGGACAGAGACAACAGAGGCAGAGACAGAGACAGGACAGAGGCAACAGAGACAGAGACAGAGACAGGACAGAGACAGCAACAGAGAGACAGAGACAGGACAGAGGCAACAGAGAGACAGAGACAGGACAGAGGCAACAGAGAGACAGAGAACAGGACAGAGGCAACAGAGACAGACAGAGGCACAGAGACAGGACAGAGGCAACAGAGAGACAGAGACAGGACAGAGGCAACAGAGAGACAGAGACAGGACAGAGCAACACATAGACAGAGACAGGACAGAGCAACAGAGAGACAGAGACAGACAGAGGCAACAGAGACAGAGACAGGACAGAGGCAACAGAGAGACAGAGACAGGACAGAGCAACAGAGAGACAGAGACAGGACAGAGGCAACAGAGAGACAGAGACAGGACAGAGGCAACAGAGAGACAGAGACAGGACAGAGGCAACAGAGAGACAGAGACAGGACAGAGGAACAGAGAGACAGGACAGAGGCAACAGAGACAGAGACAACAGAGACAGAGACAGGACAGAGCAACAGAGAGACAGAGACAGGACAGAGGCAGGACAGAGAGACAGAGACAGAGAGACAGAGACAGGACAGAGGCAACAGAGAGACAGAGACAGGACAGAGCAACACAGAGACAGAGACAGGACAGAGGCAACAGAGAGACAGAGACAGGACAGACAGAGGCAACAGAGAGACAGAGACAGACAGAGACAACAGAGAGAGAGACAGAGAACACAGACAGAGACAGAGAGACAGAGACAGGACAGACAGAGACAGAGAGACAGAGACAGAGACAGGACAGAGACAACAGAGAGACAGAGACAGGACAGAGGCAACAGAGAGACAGAGACAGACAGAGGCAACAGAGAGACAGAGAGACAGAGGCAGAGACAGAGACAGGACAGAGGCAACACAGAGAGACAGGACAGAGGCAACAACAGAGAGACAGAGACAGGACAGAGGCAACAGAGAGACAGAGACAGGACAGAGCAACAGAGAGACAGAGACAGGACAGAGGCAACAGAGAGACAGAGACAGGACAGAGCAACAGAGAGACAGAGACAGAGGCAACAGGACAGAGAGACAGAGAGACAGAGACAGAGACAGGACAGAGGCAACAGAGAGACAGAGACAGGACAGAGGCAACAGAGAGACAGAGACAGGACAGAGGCAACAGAGAGACAGAGACAGGACAGAGGCAACAGAGAGACAGAGACAGGACAGAGGCAACAGAGAGACAGAGACAGGACAGAGGCAACAGAGAGACAGAGACAGGACAGAGGCAACAGAGAGACAGAGACAGGACAGAGGCAACAGAGAGACAGAGACAGGACAGAGCAACACAGAGACAGAGACAGGACAGAGGCAACAGAGAGACAGAGACAGGACAGAGGCAACAGAGAGACAGAGACAGGACAGAGGCAACAGAGAGACAGAGACAGGACAGAGGCAACAGAGAGACAGAGACAGGACAGAGGCAACACAGAGACAGAGACAGGACAGAGGCAACAGAGAGACAGAGACAGGACAGAGGCAACAGAGAGACAGAGACAGGACAGAGCAACACAGAGACAGAGACAGAGAACAGAGACAGAGACAGGACAGAGGCAACAGAGAGACAGAGACAGGACAGAGACAGGACAGAGGCAACAGAGAGACAGAGACAGGACAGAGGCAACAGAGAGACAGAGACAGGACAGAGGCAACAGAGAGACAGAGACAGGACAGAGACAGCAACAGAGAGACAGAGACAGAGACAGGACAGAGAGACAGAGACAACAGAGAGACAGAGACAGGACAGAGGCAACAGAGAGACAGAGACAGGACAGAGGCAACAGAGAGACAGAGACAGGACAGAGGCAACAGAGAGACAGAGACAGGACAGAGCAACACAGAGACAGAGACAGGACAGAGGCAACAGAGAGACAGAGACAGGACAGAGGCAACAGAGACAGGACAGAGAACACAGAGACAGAGACAGGACAGAGCAACACAGAGACAGAGACAGGACAGAGAGAGACAGGACAGAGAACAGAGAGACAGAGACAGGACAGGACAGAGAGCAAGACAGGAGAGAACAGAGACAGAGACAGGACAGAGGCAACAGAGAGACAGAGACAGGACAGAGGCAACAGAGAGACAGAGACAGGACAGAGCAACACAGAGACAGAGACAGGACAGAGGCAACAGAGAGACAGAGACAGGACAGAGGCAACAGAGAGACAGAGACAGGACAGAGGCAACAGAGAGACAGAGACAGGACAGAGCAACACAGAGACAGAGAGGACAGAGGCAGAGACAGAGACAGAGAGCAACAGAGAGACAGAGACAGAGACAGAGAGACAGAGACAGAGAGAACACAGAGAGACAGAGACAGGACAGAGGCAACAGAGAGACAGAGACAGGACAGAGGCAACAGAGAGACAGAGACAGAGACAGGACAGAGCAACACAGAGACAGAGACAGGACAGAGGCAACAGAGAGACAGAGACAGGACAGAGGCAACAGAGAGACAGAGACAGGACAGAGCAACACAGAGACAGAGACAGGACAGAGAGACAGAGACAGGACAGAGACAACAGAGGCAACAGAGAGACAGAGACAGGACAGAGGCAACAGAGAGAGAACAGAGACAGGACAGGACAGAGGCAACAGAGAGACAGAGACAGGACAGAGGCAACAGAGAGACAGAGACAGGACAGAGGCAACAGAGAGACAGAGACAGGACAGAGGCAACAGAGAGACAGAGACAGGACAGAGGCAACAGAGAGACAGAGACAGACAGAGAAGCAACAGAGAGACAGAGACAGGACAGAGGCAACAGGAGACAGAGACAGGACAGAGGCAGAGAGACAGAGACAGGACAGAGGCAACAGAGAGACAGAGACAGAGACAGAGACAGGACAGAGCAACAGAGAGACAGAGACAGGACAGAGGCAACACAGAGACAGAGAGACAGAGGCAACAGAGACAGGACAGAGGCAACAGAGAGACAGAGACAGGACAGAGGCAACAGAGAGACAGAGACAGGACAGAGGCAACAGAGAGACAGAGACAGGACAGAGCAACAGAGACAGAGACAGAGACAGACAGGACAGAGGCAACAGAGAGACAGAGACAGGACAGAGGCAACACAGAGACAGAGACAGGACAGAGGCAACAGAGAGACAGAGACAGGACAGAGGCAACAGAGAGACAGAGACAGGACAGAGCAACACAGAGACAGAGACAGGACAGAGGCAACAGAGAGACAGAGACAGGACAGAGCAACACAGAGACAGAGACAGGACAGAGGCAACAGAGAGACAGAGACAGGACAGAGGCAACAGAGAGACAGAGACAGGACAGAGGCAACAGAGAGACAGAGACAGGACAGAGGCAACAGAGAGACAGAGACAGGACAGAGCAACACAGAGACAGAGACAGGACAGAGGCAACAACAGAGAGACAGAGACAGGACAGAGGCAACAGAGAGACAGAGACAGGACAGAGGCAACAGAGAGACAGAGACAGGACAGAGGCAACAGAGAGACAGAGACAGGACAGAGGCAACAGAGAGACAGAGACAGGACAGAGGCAACAGAGAGACAGACAGACAGAGACAGAGACAGAGAGACAGAGACAGACAGAGACAGGACAGAGAGAGAGACAGGACAGAGGCAACAGAGAGACAGAGGCAACAGAGAGACAGAGACAGGACAGAGGCAACAGAGCAACACAGAGACAGAGACAGGACAGAGGCAACAGAGAGACAGAGACAGGACAGAGGCAACAGAGAGACAGAGACAGGACAGAGGCAACAGAGAGACAGAGACAGGACAGAGGACAACAGACAGAGACAGAGACAGGACAGAGGCAACAGAGAGACAGAGACAGGACAGAGGCAACAGAGAGACAGAGACAGGACAGAGGCAACAGAGAGACAGAGACAGGACAGAGGCAACAGAGAGACAGAGACAGGACAGAGGCAACAGAGAGACAGAGACAGGACAGAGGCAACAGAGAGACAGAGACAGGACAGAGGCAACAGAGAGACAGAGACAGGACAGAGGCAACAGAGAGACAGAGACAGGACAGAGGCAACAGAGAGACAGAGACAGGACAGAGGCAACAGAGAGACAGAGACAGGACAGAGCAACACAGAGACAGAGACAGGACAGAGGCAACAGAGACAGAGACAGGACAGAGGCAACACAGAGACAGAGACAGGACAGAGGCAACAGAGAGACAGAGACAGGACAGAGACAGAGACAGGACAAGGCAACAGAGAGAGAGACAGAGACAGAGACAGGACACAGAGAGACAGAGACAGGACAGAGCAACAGAGAGACAGAGACAGGACAGAGGCAACAGAGAGACAGAGACAGGACAGAGGCAACACAGAGACAGAGACAGGACAGAGGCAACAGAGAGACAGAGACAGGACAGGGACAGAGGCAACAGAGAGACAGAGACAGGACAGAGCAACACAGAGACAGAGACAGGACAGAGGCAGACAGAGAGAACAGAGACAGAGACAGACAGAGCAACAGAGAGACAGAGACAGGACAGAGGCAACAGAGAGACAGAGACAGGACAGAGCAACACAGAGACAGAGACAGGACAGAGAACAGAGAGACAGAGACAGGAGGCAACAGAGAGACAGAGAGACAGAGACAGAGACAGGACAGAGGCAACAGAGAGACAGAGACAGGACAGAGGCAACAGAGAGACAGAGACAGGACAGAGGCAACAGAGAGACAGAGACAGGACAGAGGCAACAGAGAGACAGAGACAGGACAGAGGCAACACAGAGACAGAGACAGGACAGAGGCAACAGAGAGACAGAGACAGGACAGAGGCAACAGAGAGACAGAGACAGGACAGAGGCAACAGAGAGACAGAGACAGGACAGAGGCAACAGAGAGACAGAGACAGGACAGAGGCAACAGAGAGACAGAGACAGGACAGAGGCAACAGAGAGACAGAGACAGGACAGAGGCAACAGAGAGACAGAGGCAACACAGAGACAGAGGCAACACAGAGACAGAGGCAACACAGAGACAGAGACAGGACAGAGCAACACAGAGACAGAGACAGGACAGAGGCAACAGAGAGACAGAGACAGGACAGAGGCAACAGAGAGACAGAGACAGGACAGAGGCAACAGAGAGACAGAGACAGGACAGAGGCAACACAGAGACAGAGACAGGACAGAGGCAACAGAGAGACAGAGACAGGACAGAGGCAACAGAGACAGAGAACAGGACAGAGACAGAGACAGGACAGAGAGCAACAGAGAGACAGAGACAGGACAGAGGCAACAGAGAGACAGAGGACAGAGGACAGAGAGACAGAGACAGAGGACAGACAGAGACAGAGACAGGACAGAGGCAACAGAGAGACAGAGACAGGACAGAGGCAACAGAGACAGGACAGAGCAACAGCAAACAGAGAGACAGAGACAGGACAGAGACAGCAACAGAGAGACAGAGAGACAGGACAGAGAACAGAGAGACAGAGACAGGACAGAGAGACAGAGACAGGACAGAGGCAACAGAGAGACAGAGACAGGACAGAGCAACACAGAGACAGAGACAGGACAGAGGCAACAGAGAGACAGAGACAGGACAGAGCAACACAGAGACAGAGACAGGACAGAGGCAACACAGAGACAGAGGCAACAGAGAGACAGAGACAGGACAGAGGCAACAGAGAGACAGAGACAGACAGGACAGAGCAACAGAGAGACAGAGACAGGACAGAGGCAACAGAGAGACAGAGACAGGACAGAGCAACACAGAGACAGAGACAGGACAGAGCAACACAGAGACAGAGACAGGACAGAGGCAACAGAGAGACAGAGACAGGACAGAGGCAACAGAGAGACAGAGACAGGACAGAGGCAACAGAGAGACAGAGACAGGACAGAGGCAACAGAGAGACAGAGACAGGACAGAGGCAACAGAGACAGAGAGAGAGACAGAGACAGGACAGAGGCAACAGAGAGACAGAGACAGGACAGAGGCAACAGAGAGACAGAGACAGGACAGAGGCAACAGAGAGACAGAGACAGGACAGAGGCAACAGAGAGACAGAGACAGGACAGAGCAACACAGAGACAGAGACAGGACAGAGGCAACAGAGAGACAGAGACAGGACAGAGCAACACAGAGACAGAGACAGGACAGAGGCAACACAGAGACAGAGGCAACAGAGAGACAGAGACAGGACAGAGGCAACACAGAGACAGAGACAGGACAGAGGCAACAGGAGAGAGAGACAGAGAGCAACAGAGAGACAGAGACAGGACAACAGAGAGACAGAGACAGGACAGAGGCAACAGAGAGACAGAGACAGAGACAGGACAGAGGCAACAGAGAGACAGAGACAGGACAGAGCAACAGAGAGACAGAGACAGGACAGAGCAACAACAGAGAGACAGAGACAGGACAGAGGCAAGACAGACAGAGAACAGAGACAGACAGACAGAGGCAACAGAGAGACAGAGACAGGACAGAGGCAACAGAGAGACAGAGACAGGACAGAGGCAACAGAGAGACAGAGACAGGACAGAGGCAACAGAGAGACAGAGACAGGACAGAGAGACAGAGACAGAGGCAACAGAGAGACAGAGACAGGACAGAGGCAGAGACAACAGAGAGAGACAGGACAGAGGCAACAGAGAGACAGAGACAGGACAGAGAGACAGAGAGACAGAGACAGGACAGAGGCAACAGAGAGACAGAGACAGGACAGAGCAACACAGAGACAGAGACAGGACAGAGGCAACAGAGAGACAGAGACAGGACAGAGGCAACAGAGAGACAGAGACAGGACAGAGCAACACAGAGACAGAGACAGGACAGAGGCAACAGAGAGACAGAGACAGGACAGAGGCAACAGAGAGACAGAGACAGGACAGAGGCAACAGAGAGACAGAGACAGGACAGAGGCAACAGAGAGACAGAGACAGGACAGAGCAACACAGAGACAGAGACAGGACAGAGGCAACAGAGAGACAGAGACAGGACAGAGGCAACACAGAGACAGAGACAGGACAGAGGCAACAGAGAGACAGAGACAGGACAGAGAGCAACAGAGAGACAGAGACAGGACAGAGCAACACAGAGACAGAGACAGGACAGAGGCAACAGAGAGACAGAGACAGGACAGACAACAGAGAGACAGAGACAGGACAGAGACAGAGAGACAGGACAGAGCAGGACAGAGGCAACAGAGAGACAGAGACAGGACAGAGCAACAGAGAGACAGAGACAGGACAGAGGCAACAGAGAGACAGAGACAGGACAGAGGCAACAGAGAGACAGAGACAGAGACAGGACAGAGGACAACAGAGAGACAGAGACAGGACAGAGGCACAGAGACAGAGACAGAGGCAGACAGAGAGACAGAGACAGGACAGAGAACAGAGACAGAGACAGGACAGACAGAGACAGAGACAGAGACAGGACAGAGGCAACAGAGAGACAGAGACAGGACAGAGGCAACAAGAGACAGAGACAGGACAGAGGCAACAGAGAGACAGAGACAGGACAGAGAACAGAGACAGAGACAGACAGAGAACAGAGAGACAGACAGAGAGAGCAACAGAGAGACAGAGACAGACAGAGCAACACAGAGACAGAGACAACAGGACAGAGACAGCAGAGCAACAGAGAGACAGAGACAGGACAGAGGCAGAGACAGAGACAGGACAGAGGCAACAGAGAGACAGAGACAGGACAGAGCAACACAGAGAGACAGAGACAGGACAGAGCAACACAGAGACAGAGACAGGACAGAGCAACACAGAGACAGAGACAGGACAGAGGCAACAGAGAGACAGAGACAGGACAGAGGCAACACAGAGACAGAGGCAACACAGAGACAGAGGCAACACAGAGACAGAGACAGGAGACAGGACAGAGCAACACAGAGACAGAGACAGAGAACAGAGAGACAGAGACAGGACAGAGAACAGAGAGACAGAGACAGAGAGCAACAGAGAGACAGAGACAGGACAGAGGCAACAGAGACAGAGACAGGACAGAGGCAACAGAGACAGAGACAGGACAGACAGAGAGACAGAGACAGGACAGAGGCAACAGAGACAGAGACAGGACAGAGGCAACACAGAGACAGAGACAGAGGCAACACAGAGACAGAGACAGCACAGAGACAGAGGCAACACAGAGACAGAGACAGGACAGAGGCAGAGACAGAGGCAACACAGAGACAGAGACAGGACAGAGGCAACACAGAGACAGAGGCAACACAGAGACAGAGACAGGACAGAGGCAGGACAGAGGCAACAGAGAGACAGAGACAGGACAGAGCAACACAGAGACAGAGACAGGACAGAGGCAACAGAGAGACAGAGACAGGACAGAGGCAACAGAGAGACAGAGACAGGACAGAGCAACACAGAGAGACAGAGACAGGACAGAGCAACACAGAGACAGAGACAGGACAGAGCAACACAGAGACAGAGACAGGACAGAGGCAACAGAGAGACAGAGACAGGGCAGAGGCAACACAGAGACAGAGGCAACACAGAGACAGAGGCAACACAGAGACAGAGACAGGAGAGGACAACACAGAGACAGAGACAGGACAGAGGCAACACAGAGACAGAGGGGGGGGGCATATGTACCACAGAGGGTGCGGGTGGGGGGGGGGCATATGTACCACAGAGGGTGCGGGTGGGGGGGGCATACGTACCACCGAGGGGTGCGGGTGGGGGGGGGCATATGTACCACAGAGGGGTGCGGGTGGAGGGGCATATGTACCACAGAGGGGTGCGGGTGCATGTGTGACCAGTTGGTTACGGTGTTGTTCTTTCAGCACCATGATTTGAACAGCGCTCAAATGGATCAAAATAGTATTCAAGACCTGTTACCTACAACTCATAGTCTTACTCATCACTTACTATTGGTTAATCAATGTCTCCCGATATCACAACGATTTTTTAGTATTTTACAGGACCAAATGTAATAGCATATAGGTCTACTGTAGCATAGTATGACTATAATATGTTACACCAAAAACACCTCAGTCAAGCTGAATAGTACATTTTTCCCCTCATGCCGCCCAAACTAGACAGGAGATACGCTTGGCCTACAAGAAAGGCTAATATTTATCACCATCTGCTTTAATTGGCTCCCGAGTGGCGCATCTCTAAGGCACTGCATCTCAGTGCTTGAGGAGTCACTACAGATTCCACTCCCTTTCAATAAACACAGTTGTGCATGTTGTTACCAATCTAAGCCAACCCCGTCTGTTTTGCCTCATAGTTTACATGTTGTTACCAATCTAAGCCAACCCCGTCTGTTTTGCCCCATAGTTTACATGTTGTTATCAATCTAAGCCAACCCCGTCTGTTTTGCCCCATAGTTTACATGTTGTTATCAATCTAAGCCAACCCCGTCTGTTTTGCCCCATAGTTTACATGTTGTTACCAATCTAAGCCAACCCCGTCTGTTTTGCCCCATAGTTGTGCATGTCTCGCTTTTGTTGCTAAACAACCAAGCCTTTTATATGTATCAATCTTTTCCAGATAACAGAGGCATCGAAGACTGAAGTGTTTTTCTCTTTTTTAAAACCAATATGACTGAAGAGAAAGACCAGCTACAGACCAGCTACAACAACCTGACTAAAGAGAAAGACCAGCTACAACAACCTGACTAAAGAGAAAGACCAGCTACAACAACCTGACTAAAGAGAAAGACCAGCTACAGACCAGCTACAACAACCTGACTAAAGAGAAAGACCAGCTACAACAACCTGACTAAAGAGAAAGATCAACTATAACAACCTGACTAAAGAGAAAGACCATCTACAGACCAGCTACAACAACCTGACTAAAGAGAAAGACCAGCTACAGACCAGCTACAACACCCTGACTAAAGAGAAGGACCAGCTACAACACCCTGACTAAAGAGAAGGACCAGCTACAGACCAGCTACAACACCCTGACTAAAGAGAAGGACCAGATACAGACCAGCTACAACACCCTGACTAAAGAGAAAGACCAGCTACAACAACCTGACTAAAGAGAAAGACCAGCTACAACAACCTGACTAAAGAGAAAGACCAGCTACAGACCAGCTACAACAACCTGACTAAAGAGAAAGACCAGCTACAACACCCTGACTAAAGAGAAAGACCAGCTACAGACCAGCTACAACAACCTGACTAAAGAGAAAGACCAGCTACAACAACCTGACTAAAGAGAAAGACCAGCTACAACAACCTGACTAAAGAGAAAGACCAGCTACAGACCAGCTACAACAACCTGACTAAAGAGAAAGACCAGCTACAACAACCTGACTAAAGATAAAGACCAGAGTGAACACTGCTGGTCTGTCTGGACGTTTCTCTGAGGGCAGAGTGAACACTGCTGGTCTGTCTGGACCTTTCTCTGAGGGCAGAGTGAACACCGCTTGGTGTTAGAGGGATTTAGCTTTTCTTTTTCTGGGTTCACATTCCTGGGTTCTTTTTCCTGGGTTCACATTCCTGGGTTCACATTCCTGGGTTCACATTCCTGGGTTCTTTTTCCTGGGTTCACATTCCTGGGTTCACATTCCTGGGTTATTTTTCCTGGGTTCACATTCCTGGGGCCTTTTTCCTGGGTTCACATTCCTGGGTCCTTTTTCCTGGGTTCACATTCCTGGGGCCTTTTTCCTGGGTTCACATTCCTGGGGCCTTTTTCCTGGGTTCACATTCCTGGGTCCTTTTTCCTGGGTTCACATTCCTGGGTCCTTTTTCCTGGGTTCACATTCCTGGGTCCTTTTTCCTTTATTGAATGGGTTTAATAATGGAATTATAGGGATTTAGTTGTTAGTTTTGGTCAGTTTGCTGGGAGTTTGGTGGGGATGGCGACCCACATGGGGACGCCTTCCCTATCGCTACGGCATGGTTTCAGGTATGCTACTGAAGATGCTGTCACTGTGGAGGAGGCTATGAGAATGTTGCTTATGCATTGAGAATGAACAAAAGTGGTTGTGATTTTTCTGAAAAGAGAAGCGTCATTCAGATTGTTGAGAACTGCGTCATCCTTAATGATGGTTTCATTCAAGTCACGCCGTTCTTCTCCCCGTCTACTCGGGTTACGAATTTGAATGTGTCACCCTTCATTCCTAATGAGCTACTGAAGTTTGATTTGTTGTGTGTTTTGAAGTTTGTAAGTGGGATTCAAATGATTTTGCATGGTTGCGAGCACCCGTCACTGAAACAGGTCATGACCTTTAGGGGACAAGTGTTTATGTTTCTGGACTCAACAGAGCAGACTTTAGAGCTGTCATTTAAAGTCAGGTATGACAATAGTTTGTTTAATTGTTACACGATTAAATAAAAAATGTAACTAACTCATTAAGATTTGGGGCACCACGGAAGAGGTTGTTTAAAGCGTTACCATCTCCTGAATTAAACTCTATAAAAGGTCTATATCTATTACATCGATAAACAGTCATCCGATTAATCATGACCTCTTATCAAATTATCATTCTGAACAGTCGTAACCTCCTTGCATCTGAAAAAAAACAGCCTTGCTCATTATCCAGTACTACACAAATTGGTTTAAATATTTATTTACTAACACAGAATAAACATACACCCTTTACATAAGACAAAGGTATTACTGCTTATTACAGAGATGGAGAAAAAGGGACACTTATCGTCAATAACGTTCAGTGGTGGAAAAAGTACCTCATTGTCATACTTGAGTAAAAGTACCTAATTGTCATACTGGAGTAAAAGTACCTCATTGTCATACTTGAGTAAAAGTACCTCATTGTCATACTTGAGTAAAAGTACCTCATTGTCATACTTGAGTAAAAGTAAAAGATACCTTAATAGAAAATGACTCAAGTAAAAGTGAAAGTCACCCGGTAAAATACTACTTGAGTAAAAGTGAAAGTTACCCAGTAAAATACTACTCAAGTAAAAGTGAAAGTCACCCGGTAAAATACTACTTGAGCAAAAGTCTGAAGGAATTTGGTTTTAAATATACTTAAGTATTAAAAGTAAATGGAATTGCTAAAAATGTACTTAAGTATCAAAAGTAAAAGTATAAACCATTTTAAATTCCTTATTTTAAGCAAACGGCACCATTTTCTTGTTTTATTTTTATTGATGGATAGTCAGGGGCACACTCCCACACTCAGATATCATTTAAAAACTAAGCATTTGTGTTTAGTGAGTCCTCCAGATCAGAGGCAGTAGGGATGACCAGGGATGTTCTCTGTTTAGTGAGTCCTCCAGATCAGAGGCAGTAGGGACCAGGGATGTTCTCTGTTTAGTGAGTCCTCCAGATCAGAGGCAGTAGGGACCAGGGATGTTCTCTGTTTAGTGAGTCCTCCAGGATCAGAGGCAGTAGGGATGACCAGGGATGTTTTCTGTTTAGTGAGTCCTCCAGATCAGAGACAGTAGGGATGACCAGGGATGTTCTCTGTTTAGTGAGTCCTCCAGATCAGAGGCAGTAGGGATGACCAGGGATGTTCTCTGTTTAGTGAGTCCTCCAGATCAGAGGCAGTAGGGATAACTAGGGATGTTCTCTGTTTAGTGAGTCTGCCAGATCAGATGCAGTAGGGATGACCAGGGATGTTCTCTGTTTAGTGAGTCCTCCAGATCAGAGACAGTAGGGATGACCAGGGGTGTTCTCTGTTTAGTGAGTCTGCCAGATCAGAGGCAGTAGGGATGACCAGGGATGTTCTCTTGATCAGTGTGTGAATTGGACCATTGTCCTGTCAAAATGTAACGAGTACTTTTGAGTGTCAGGGAAAATATGTGGAGTAAAAATAAAATTATTTTCTTTAGGAATGTAGTGAAGTAAAAGTTGCCAAAAGTATAAATAGTAAAGTACAAAAACAACTAAAGTAAAAATACTTTAAAGTACTACTTAAGTACTTTACACCACTGATCATTTACACCATTGCAGAATTATTCTCACATGAATCATATAGTTTGAACCGCCCGTTCGGAGTAAATAATCGTGAACGTATTTACGTGTGAAATGTCTTCATTCGACGTTTCTCAGTCGGATTCAAGCCTCCTTGTTAAGGGTTTTGGTGGGGTCTCCTGTGAGTGTAATGCTCTGATTGTCCACAAGAGAGCACAATGCCCTTCTTAGTTGTCTGGTCTCCATGGGTGTTCATTCATTGGAACAGCTACTGTACCAGTGACTGTCTGATAGTGGATAGTCAGAGTTTGAACCACTGTACACGCGCCGCTGCAGACTGGCGATGTCCTGGTCTGGTAGGGGAGTTCATTTCCTTCACCTCCTGTTGAGGTTGAGAGTTTCAACCATTTCAAAACGGGTAGAGACATAGAAATGGTATCCATGAGTCTGTCGTACTACTTAAACTCTTTCAAATGGTCACATATTTTCAGCATTTGCTTTAGCCTGCCTGGAGTGGCAGTTGGGTTTTCTATTGCAACAGCACAGCTCAACATGCCAAGCATACAAGTACTGACACACACACAGCTGTTGCTATTTTGCACAATACTAATGATATTGCTTAATACTAAAGATATTGGGGCGGCAGGGTAGCCTAGTGGTTAGAGCGTTGGACTAGTAACCGGAAGATTGCAAGTTCAAACCCCAGAGCTGACAAGGTACAAATCTGTCGTTCTGCCCCTGAACAGGCTGAACCGTCATTGAAAATAATAATTTTTTCTTAACTGACTTGCCTAGTTAAATAATAAGCAGAAAATCCCAATCACATGTGGTCATTTTTCTGCTTTAACAAAACTTCACACACTAGTCAGAGTTATACTTAAACTACATGTTTTTTTAATAAGAGCTTTGCAAGAGCCTTTTTTACTTTCAATGATGCAGCTCTCTCTAATGAACCATTGAAAAGTACAAAGATCTTTTATAGCCAAGATACACCCCTCTCAACTTACATGACGAACCACAGATCTTAGGGACAGTTCACTATAAGGTTAAGATTTGTATGAAAGGCATCTATAAAACATAGACAGTTACTTCTGTGTCAAAAGTTCTCATTGTAAAGACCAGTGTCTGGCCCCCTCACTTGAAAACGGGAACCCATCTCACCCTGGTATGGCATTACCTCATGTTATCTGGAATGCTCTTTAGGCTTTATTACCCAAAGACATCGTAAATCTCCTCTGTCAGTGTTATCTCATAGAGGCCCGTCCTCAGTGGAACACACACACACATAATACTCTATTCGGTCGAATGTAACAACTAGTATAATGAAATACAAGCATTGTAACAATCTTACAAGTATTATAAATAACAATCTTACAAGCAATATAACATTATCTTGCAATTTTCCACGACACACAATATAGTCCTGTTTGTCAAAAAGTGTTTATTAATACAAAGTCATCAGCGAGACAGAGGTACAGTTGAAGTCGGAAGTTTACATAGACTTAGGTTGGAGTCATTAAAACACGTTTTTCAACCACTCCACACATTTCTTGTTTAACAAACTATAGTTTTGGCAAGTCAGTTAAGACATCTACTTTGTACATGACACAAGTAATTTTTTTCAACAATTGTTGACAGATTATTTCACTGTATCACAATTCCAGTGGGTCAGAAGTTTACATACACTAAGTTGACTGTGCCTTTAAACAGCTTGGAAAATTCCAGAAAATTATGTCATGGCTTTAGAAGCTTCTGATAGGCTAATTGACATAATTTGAGTCAATTGGAGGTGTACCTGTGGATGTATTTCAAGGCGTACCTTGAACTCAGGGACTCTTTGCTTGACATCATGGGAAAATCAAAAGAAATCAGCCAAGACCTCAGAAAATAAATTGTGGACCTCCACAAGTCTGGTTCATCCTTGGGAGCAATTTCCAAATGCCTGAAGGTACCACGTTCAGCTGTACAAACAATATTACACAAGTATAAACACCATAGGACCACGCAGCCGTCATACCTCTCCACGTTCAGCTGTACAAATAATCTCCTAGCGATGAACTTACTTTGGTGTGAAAAGTGCAAATCAATCCCAGAACAGCAGCAAAGGACCTTGTAAAGATGGAGGAAACAGGTACAAAAGCATCTATATCGACATAACCTGAAAGGCCGCTCAGCAAGAAAGATGCCACTGCTCCAAAACCACCATAAAAAAGCCAGACTACGGTTTGCAACTGCACATGGAGACAAAGATCGGACTTTTTGGAGAAATGTCCTCTGGTCTGATGAAACAAAAATATAACTGTTTGGCCATAATGACCATCGTTATGTTTGGAGGAAAAAGGGGGAAGCTTGCAAGCCGAAGAACACCACCCAACCGTGAAGCACGGGGGTGTCAGCATCATGTTGTGGGGGTGCTTTGCTGCAGAAGTGACTGGTGCACTTCACAAAATAGATAACATCATGGGGAGGAAAATTATGTGGATATATTGAAGTAACATCTCAAGACATCAGTCAGGAAGTTAAAGCTTGGTCACAAATGGGTCTTCCAAATGGACAATGACCCCAAGCATACTTCCAAATATGTGGCAAAATGGCTTAAGGAAACAAAGTCAAGGTATTGGAGTGGCCATCACAAAGCCCTGACCTCAATCTTATATAAAGTTTGTGGGCAGAACTGAAAAGGCGTGTGCGAGCAAGGAGGCCTACAAACCTGACTCAGTTACTCCAGCTCTGTCAGGAGGAATGGGCCAAAATTCACCCAACTTATTGTGGGAAGCTTGTGGAAGGCTACCCGAAACGTTTGACCCAAGTTAAATAATGTTAAGGCAATGCTACCAAATACTAATTGAGTGTATGTAAACTTCTGACCCACTGGGAATGTGATGAAAGAAATAAAATCTGAAATAAATAATTCTCTCTACTATTATTCTGACATTTCACATTCTTAAATAAGGTGGTGATCCTAACTGACCTAAAACAGGGAATTTTTACTGAGATTAAATGTTAGGAATTGTGAAAAAACGGAGTTTAAATGTATTTGGCTAAGGTGTATGTAAACTTCTGACTTCAACTGTAAGTCATCATTTTATTATGGTATGTGTTGCACATGAGCATGTGCTGACTGGCTGGCTGGCTGATGGACACATAACTGACTGACTGGCTGACTAACTACCTACCTGACAAAAAAATAACTAGCTAATTTACTGACTGACTCCTCTCAGCCTTCCGGTTTTATCATCACAGAAAATAACATTTTCTCAAGCTGTTTGTTAGTGGGTGTGACCTGGCATTATACAGGACAAAGCTGTGTAGAGGCAGACGTCTAATGTTGTTAGTGGGTGTGACCTGGCTAAAGCTTTCTGTTAAAAGGCTTGTTGAACATTATACTGGACAAAGCTGTGTAGAGGCAAAAGTCTAATGTTGGGGGTTATGATGACTAAACTCACTCCCTCACACTCTTCTTTTAGTTCAGAACGACACTATTTGTCTTCGTGATGAGTGTGATGCAACAGTAACACTCTTGATAACATCTCGATGTTTCCTCAATGATGTGGATGTTTCTATCCTCTACTGTGATCTGCCATGTCATCCAGGTTCAGCTTAGTAGCCAATAGTCCATCTATATCTCATGTTCTCTCCCTCCCTCTCCCCCTGCCTCTCCCTCTCTGCCCCCACCCCACCTCTCTCTCCCTCCCTCTCTCTCTCTCTCTCTCTGCCTCTCCCCCTCTCTCCCCCCACCTCTCCCTCCCTCTCTCTGCCTCTCCCCCCACCTCTCCCTCCCTCTCTCTGCCTCTCCCCTCTCTCTGCCCCCCACCTCTCCCCCTGCCTCTCCCTCCCTCTCCCCTGCCTCTCCCTCTCTCTGCCTCCCCCACCTCTCCCCTCTCCCCCCACCGCCTCCCTCCCTCTCCCCTGCCTCTCCCTCCCTCTCTCTCTCTCCCCTGCCTCTCCCTCCCTCTCTCTCTCCCCCTGCCTCCCTCCCTCTCTCCCCCTGCCTCTCCCTCTACCTCTCCCCTGCCTCTCCCTCCCTCCCTCTCTCCCCTGCCTCTCCCCTTGCCTCTCACTCCCTCCCTCTCTCTCCCCTGCCTCTCCCTCCCTCTCTCTCCCCTGCCTCTCCCCCTGCCTCTCCCTCCCTCCCTCCCTCCGCCTCTCTCCCCGTCCCCCTCAGATATCCCCCATCTCTCTCCGTCCCGGCAGAGTAATCTTTTTATTACACCCATCACACCCTGGCCCCCCTGTCCTCTCTTTCATATTGTAGTCAAAGCGTGGTAGGAGCAGGACACTGGGGTCTCTAGTATCTCCACCTGACGACCTCTCCTCCTCTACCGCCATGATGCTCTCTACCAA